>NC_090733.1:132892964-132897964 GCF_036898095.1 Palaemon carinicauda | reverse complement strand
AAAGTATATACACTTTTCTTTACCTCCAGAAAATGATTTTATGTTGAAATATTACATATAAGTTTTTACCGGTATTACATTTCCTGCTTCAAATAAGCTTTCCTTTTTTCTCTCGACTTTTAAGATAATTAGGGACCTTTAATTATAAGAGTTTTATCTAGTAGCATATATTATATTGAAGCCAACAATCCTCTTGCCTTTTTCTTCGAAACTTTCCTGATGTTGTGCTTCTCGGGAAAGCTTAGAGTTCTAAAACTAATTAACAATTCCTCGAATATTGATAAGCTAAATTATATTTTTATGCTGAACTTACTACGACATACACAAGTAACTAAGCGATAACTAATTAAGTGAAACGTTAAAATCACCTCCAGATGAATAAACCTAATGCAAAAACTCTAATAAGACAGCATCTGAAACGTTAATATCGCTCCCATATGAATGAAATCAATACAAAAAACTATTGTGGCAGCATCTGGAACGTTACAATTGCTTCCACATGAATAAAATTAATCCAAAAAATCAATATAGTCCGCATATGAAACGTTAAAATCGATTCCAGATTAATAAAATAATGTAAAAAATCTACTGAGGCTGCATCCGATACCTTATAATTGCTTCCAGATTAATAAAATTAATGCAAAAGATCTATTGAGAAAGAATCTGAAACGTTATAATGCTAGAGAAGATAAGGAGTTGACTTATTACTTCACCTCAGGTATATTTCAACAAGAAATATATATTTCTTCTACCAAGGACTTATCAAGATGTGATGTGAGAGGATCCGCATTATTTTTGAGAACATTATTACAAATTTTTTTTTCCCTCGTGGTTGGGTAAATATTCAATAGAAATTGTCAAGATTCCCTTACAGAAACTGTTCTAAGTAATAGTATACCTTTAAGACTCTACGAAGGAAATATTGTTATTACTGTTTTATTTATATCATCATTATTAATGTGATTGATATAACTATTATTTTGTTATGGTGGTATTACAATTATATATGTCATGATTTTTATTAATGAATGATAATCAAAATTATAGGATTAGTACTAATGTAGCTGGCCTCTAAAAAATTCTATCAATATCGAGTAATTTGGATTTCTTTTTTTTTTTTGGGGGGGGGGGGGGTTGTATATCTCATGCTATTCAATATTTTCTTGTTTAGGATTATTATTATTATTTATTATTATTGTTGTTGTTGTTATCATTATTTTATTACCATTATTATTATTATTATTATATTATTATTATTATTATCATCATTATAGTTAATGAACTTCCAGTTCCGTAGTAAGACGTCCAAAATGCTTGCTTTTAAATATGCTCATGTTGCCACAATTTCTGTCCCTTTGTGAGGCTCTTTCTGGTTTTTTTTTTTTTTTTTTTTTTTTTGAGGCTGGTACCAAACGTGTCTTTATATCCCTATGTTTATATATGAGCTTTTTGATAAATAACGATGTATATTCTTGCAGTATAATGAATACTCTCTCTCTCTCTCTCTCTCTCTCTCTCTCTCTCTCTCTCTCTCTCTCTCTCTCTGTTTGTCTTGTCTACCTTAGAAGCCAGGATTTTATAAAATAATATTTAAGTTTTAGAATGTTACGTAGTTTTTTAATCACTGATTACCAAAATTATTCCTGATAAAGAGAAAGTCTGAAATGTCAACTCCTGAGGTAATAAATATTTTATTCGTTTCGTTACTCAAGGCAATTCACGTTTATTTTGCGTTCAACAACCGTATTAGTAAAAGGCCAAAGTTGTGTTAGTAAAACTATTAAATTATGTTATGCCATAGAAGTAAAACGTTTTAAAAAAAGGTGATCTTTTATAATTTTTGTAAAACCAAGGCGTAATTTCAGATATATCAGTTATAGTAAATATTATATGCTTTATTTTTCTTTATTGCAACTTTTTTCAACACAAAATATTGCAAATCCATTACCTTTTAGAGCGAAACCATCTAAATGATTTGGCTTTTGAAGAGAGAAAATAATGAAAAAATAACTTTTGGGTTTTTTCAACTTTCATCTAAATGATTCGGCGTTTGAAGAGAGAAAAATAATGGAAAAATAACTCTTGGGTTGTTTTCAACTTTCAATCATTGCCTCTTTATTAAACTAGAAACTTTTCCTTTTAATGGACTACCAGTTTAATCATCCAATTAAACCTTAATCCCATGTGAAATGTCACCACCAACACACTATACATTCATAACAAACTCATTTTGAAATTTCATAACAGTATTCCATATTTTTCGTATCTTTTTTCTTTCATTTGAGCATTCAGTCTTTTTTACTATCTCAACTTTTATTTTAAGTAAATAAAAGAATGATACCAAACGAAAAGTAATTTATGAGCGAAAAATGCGTTTCTTATTCAGATTCTTCCCTCGATAACATCGCCGAATCGATGGTAACTGATATTTGGCTGATGAATATTTCGCCACAAAATAATTTACGTCTATTGACTTTTGAGGAACGAGCGAAAGTCACTACGAAAGATTAATTCATATTTCATATATCTCTATATCCTTTGACAGCTCGTGTATTGAAAAATTGCTTTCGAATGACGTTAGGTGGTGGATGATATTTCAAATATTTTGACTATGCTTTTATTTAAGACTTTTTATTAGGTTCTTTTCAATTGATGTTTAGATTTTTCCAAATATTTGCTAAAGACCAACTTATATAACTGCTAAAGCAAGGCGTTGTTGTTCCAAAATCTAGAGTACCTGGTTCTGTGCAACAAACAGTTTATCTTGGTATTTATAATCTGGGTAATTTGTGGATTAGATTGATATGTTTATATATATATATATATATATATATATATATTATATATATATATATATATAGTTATTTTATTATTGCTGTTGTTTATACAGCTGTCATTTGTTATGATAGTAAAAACGGGTGTGCATTGTCCGTAGACTTTGTCACGAAGATGAAATATAAATATGAGTAAATTTGCAACAACGTGAACTTTTACCTTTCAATTTCATTGTCTTGAAATTAAGTTTTTTACAGCTTAGAGTTTAAGACCAAATGACTCGGGGAATTATCAGTAGTGATATTTAAAACAATGAAGTATATTTGATTCACTTTATAGCGTTATGAATTTGATTTATAGTTGAATAGTCACTATAAGACAAATTTATGTAGCCGCTAATGAATGTGGAACAACCATTTTATGGTTAGCTCGTACCTAAAAACACTGAACACCTTTTGGAAGATTATTTCATCAATGTTATTTTGAAGGTATCTTTAAATTTTGATCCAGAAATATATGAATAAATGAAACTTGATATAACTATTATTATTAAAATATATTTTTCAAATGTGTGAATTTTATAATGTAAATGGGTTGTTGAGAAAGACATAGATCCCAGCGTGTGTCTAGTTTTATTTTTCTTTACTCTTTGATCCTCTAAATCTTTAGAGAAAGGAAACTTTTAAGATAACTAACATTGTTAAAATTTATTTTTAGAAATTTACGAATTTTATGATGTCAAGGGGTTGTTGAGAAAGACATAGATCCCAGCGTGTTTCTTGTTTTATTTTTTCGTCTTGTGGGGGTTTTCTTTAATTTTTTATCCGCTAAATCCTTAGATAAATAAGACTTTTAATATAACTAACATAATTAAAATATTTTTTTAGAAATGTATGAATTTGATAATGTCAATGGGTTGGTGAAGAAAGACATAGATCCCAGCGTGTCTTTTGTTTTATTTTTTTCGTCTTGTGGACTGTCTCCTTATTTTTTTGATCGCCCAATCCTTAGATAAATGAAACTTTTTGATATAACTAGTCTTATTAACATTATTTTTAGAAATATATGAATTTTATAATGTTAAATAGTTGGGGAGAAAGACATGAATCCTAGCGTGTCTCTTATCTTTTTTTTTTTTTTTTTTTTTTTTTTTTTCTCCTATTGTGGGTGGTTTCTTTAATTTTTCGATCCTCTAAATCTTTAGATAAATTAAACTTTTGATATAACTAGTATTATTAGAATAATTTTTAGAATTGTGTGAATTTTATAATGTCAATGAGTTGGTGAGACAGTTCCAAGGGGGCTATTATTTTATTTTTTCGTCTTGTGGTTGGATTCTTTAATTTTTGTTTTTCCAAATCCTTAGATAATTGAAACTTTTAATATAACTAGTCTTATGAAAATCATTTTTTTAGAAATGTATTAATTTTATGTCGGTGGGTTGGTGAGAAAGACACAGATCTCAGCGTGTCTCTTGTTTTATTGTTTCGTCTTTTGGGTGGTTTCGTTAATTTTAGATCCTCTGAATCCTTAGATAAATGAAGCTTGTAATAAAACTAGTATTATTAAGATTGTTTTTTAGAAATATATGAATTTTATGTCAGTGGGTTGGTGAGAAAGACATAGATCCCAGCCTCTCTCTCTCTCTCTCCTCTCTCTCTCTCTCTCTCTCTCTCTCCTTCTTCTTCTTCTTCTTCTTTTTCTTCTTCTTCTTCTCTCTCTCTCTCTCTCTCTCTCTCTCTCTCTCTCTCTCTCTCTTTTCTACTTTTGTGTGAGTGGTGTGTGTGGGCTGTCCATGAATGTTACTTTTGTGTTTCAAGGTGTAAACTTTCCTGTTCACCTCAGTCTATGTAACAATACAGGGAGTCCCCTATTGGTGCTTCTGCTTTAAAGGATTGATGAGATTGTGTCCATATATTGTATTCTTGTAATGGTTCGTCGATGAAGATTTGCAATTTTGGTAGTTCCAATTTGACGTTGTCTATTGTTGTTATTATTATTGTTATTATTAATGTTGTTGTTATTATTATTATTATTATTATTATTATTATTATTTTTGATATTCTTATTTATGTTATTTTATTATTTTTATTTTTATTATTTTATTATTATCATTATTAATATGATATTATTTCGTTTATTTTACAATGTTTATTATATATCATTTGTATTATTTTTTATTATTATATTATTATTGATATTATTATTGTTATTATTAGCTAAGC
>NC_090733.1:132882815-132887464 GCF_036898095.1 Palaemon carinicauda | reverse complement strand
GAGGTAATTTCTTTACATACAAAATAGCAAATACTTGGAATAGATTTCCAGCGCATGTAGTAAACAGTAACACGGTAAACAAGTTCAAGAATAAGTTAAAGATCATCCAGAACTCTCTGAATGCTAAAACTAAATCGCTCTATCAAAGAGCAAATGGAGCCTCCGTGGATGGACTAAAAAGTCTTTGAGGCATCCAGAATCCTTGTAACTCCTTGTAACACTCTCTCTCTCTCTCTCTCTCTCTCTCTCTCTCTCTCTCTCTCTCTCTCTCTCTCTCTCTCTCTCTCTCTCTCTCTCGTTTCCAGTAGATTCAAGCGCACTTTCATTTTATTATGGTGTAGATCCATACTTTGCTGCTGCGATGGATAAAAAAAATAAAAGATAATAAAGAAATACAAAGGTGTTTGGAATCAATTTATGAATTTGGGCTAAATAGCCAGGTGCTGAGACCGATGATGCCATTCAGCGCAAAAGTGCAACCTTAGAAAGGTTGAACGGTGAGATGGAGGAAAGAAAGCAAGAACATAGGTAAACTGAAGGGTATAAAGTAAGTACAGCTGGGGACTGAAGTAACGTTCTAAAAAACATGTACAGTAGGTAATGCCTGCAGTGGACCAGAAAAAGGTACAACGGTACAAAGGAAACACTTAGTAAATTAAGATATTCAGTTTTTCATAAAAAAAAAAAAAAAAAAAAAAAGAATTTAACACATCACAAGGTCTAATGTACTTGGTTTTATCTTCAATTATATCACCTTTGATGTTAGGAGTAAAACATCCAAGGGCACTTTGAGACCTGAAGAAGCTGCGGTTTTGGTAAAAATAAAAACTTTTTACCAAAAGCCGCGTCGTTAAAAAGTTAAGTTAGAAGAAAAATCCTCTTAGGACGAAGAAAAAGTTTATTTGTGTATGTGGACATGTCTAATTTCCATCCTCTTCAGTGCCATAGCCTCTCTCTCATGGACTTTCACTGTCTTGGGGTAGAGTTATCTTGCTTAAGGGTACACTCGGCCACTCTATTCTATCTTATTTCTCTTTCGCTTGGTTTTTTTAAAGTTTTTATAGTTTATATATGGAATATTTATTTTAATGTTCTTTTTGATCTTAAAATATTTTATTTTAATTGTTAATTACTTTTCTTTTCTTTTGCTTATTTCCTTTCCTCACTGGGCTATTTTCCCTGTTGGAGCCCTCGGGCTTATAGCATTCTGCTTTTCCAACTAGGGTTGTGGCCTAACAAGTAATACTTATACTGATACTATTTCTTTATAATTATATCTGTGTATCTTAGAACAGCAGCATACAATACCCAAAAAGCTGTTATATTAAACAAAAGAAAAAAATATGAGTCTTCTTAAACGATCAAATCATTATAGTAAATGGGGGTATTCCATTGAAGCTTTAGGTATTATACAAAACAGGAGTCGGCAGAAATTACTAATGAAATGAAATAATGAATTCCATAAATTACGACCGCATTATGAAATCATGGAAAAAGTATCGTCTGCATTTTAATTAACTTGTCTGATAAAACACTGTCACGGAAAAACAATTAAGCAATTTTCCAATAATTTCCGCTTAAACCATTTAAATCCAATTTCTTTTATTTCATTTTCAGATAACCTGTGGGTAATGCATCTTATTTAACGCTTATTTTTTTTTTTTTTTTTTTTTTAGATTTATTTAAGACTCTAAATAATCATATATCGCAAAAGGCTTGCGGTGGTAAGGTCAGTGGTTCTTGCCCAACCCATCGCTACTAGTTGATACATCTGCCGAAGCTAATTGTGAAACAAAAGAACAGCTGCCGTCTTAACGTCACCACACAAAAACACACACACAAGGTCATATCTAGGCCTTGTACACACACAAATGAAAAAATATATATATCAAGAAAACGTTTCGATATCTATAAGTAGCATTGCTGTTAGCTAATAAAAGGAGAACTCCGCTAATGTACTCCAAACAGTATCTATCAATTTGAATATCATAACTAATATAGATATCTATAAGTAGTATGATTGTTAGCTAATAAAAGGAGAACTCCGCTGATGTACATCAGACAGTATCTAAAATTTGAATATTTGAACTAATAAAGGATTCTCTTAAGACAGTGGTTCTTAACCTGTGTTCGATCGAACCCCAGGGGTTCGGTGAGACAGTCTCAGGGGTTCGGCGGAGGCATCAGCAAATGTAAGATTGATTTGCAATAAGGATTCATTATGTTTTTGTGTGAGGTTCATATTGTTGATTTTGTACTTTGAACACAGTGGTTCTGTGTGCAAATGATGCCTGGTTAATATTGTGCACTAATAAAATATATACCTGTCTTGAATTTGAAATATATGCTGATATATGTAGTTATAACTTTCTTTTTCTTTTCCTATTCTGTTTACCTATATTAATATATATATATATATATATATATATATATATATATATATATATATATTTTCCAACTATGAAGAGTTCGATGAGTGTACAAATGACACCTGTGGGGTTCAGCACCCCCAACAAGGTTAAGAACCACTGTCTTAAGATAACTCTTGTACTACTATACTTTCAGGCATCCCAAGGCAAAGTTTTCAGTGATTTTATACCAACTTTTCAAGAACAATAATGGAATTTTTTTTCTTAAAAAATAGCAACATACGCTTAATGAATGCTACCGACAAGCAACTTTTAATTATGTAATAAGAAGATCATTTATAGACAGAAACAAATGAACTCTTACATCGCAAATCATTCCTAGATCATCAATATTTTTCATTTTTCAACAAAATTTTTCTTAACAAGAAACGTTTTTTTTGTTAAATTCGCTAATATCTGAAAAAATATGATATCGATCAAGCTGTTTCTTACGAATAAACTTCCATAAAATACGCCCATTGTGTGTTTGACTACGTTCTTAAAGGATATTTTTATGTTGGTCAAATCTCAACATGATATTATCACTCAATCGATATCAAAACAAAATAATCCTGTTAAACATGTTACACTTAATGGCTTGTCATACGTCATTCATGATAAAAAAAAAAAAAAAAAAAAAAAAAAAAAAAAAAAAAAAAAAACGAATTACTTTTAACAAAAACATTTCAATATGGTTTTGCACAAAGATATATCCCTATTTCTTGTATTTTTTCTGTTATGGAGACAAACATTTCAAATTGATATCAAATTGATATCAAAACAAAATAATTCTGTTAAACATGTTACACTTAATGGCTTGTCATACGTCATTCATGATAGAAAAAAAAAATGAATTACTTAGAACAAAAACATTTCAATATTGTTTTGTACAAAGATATATCCCTATTTCATGTATTTTTTCTGTTATGGAGACAAACATTTCAAATCCGTGAGAATTTCTAAGCTGATACTATTCAACAGCCTTTTAATTGCAATACAATACTTTTTAAAATAATTGCTGTATATATTTACGGTATAGTCCAATTTACATAATTAAGTAGATTAAGTAAGTCTCAAATACCGCCTAACTACATTATTTTTTCCCTTATTTTTTTCTTATTGCAACAACAGAGTTTTTTCGTATTCGATTTGGCGTCTTTTCCAGGAAAGAGTTAATTAAATTGTGCTTTTAAGAGACGATTTTTCTCCACAATGGTTCCTATCAAGTATTCTCGCTTTACTGGGAAAACAATTCAGAATTAACTAAGGGGGAAAGTTGTTACTAATCTTAAAATATTTCATATCAAATAAACTATTTCTCCTGTAGTTTATGTATTTCCTATCTCCATTTCCTTTCAT
Organism: Palaemon carinicauda; assembly: GCF_036898095.1. NCBI lineage: Eukaryota > Metazoa > Arthropoda > Malacostraca > Decapoda > Palaemonidae > Palaemon > Palaemon carinicauda. Next base: position 132,883,697 of record NC_090733.1, on the reverse strand, counting down.
CACTGGGGTATTATTCCCCGTTGGAGTCCTTAGCCTTATAGCATTCCGCCTTTTCAAATTGTGTTATATCTTGGCTACTACTAATATTAATATAAACCATGAGAGCCACTATCTCACCCAAACTCTCCAGTTTTGTCATAAATTTCAAGAAAACACTATACTGTTAAAAAAGACCGTAATTTGGACAGGAATTCTCAGTACAATATGCGGTTCTCAGCCGTATTAGGTCTATATATCCGTTTTTAAAACGGCAAACGCCTGGCTATTTACTTCTTAGCCCAAAAATACATCCAATTTTTATATTGCTATACTTTTTAGACTTCAGTAAAAAAATATAGTCTAATTAATAAATACCTTAAAACTGGTTAAAGTCTGGTGACCAGCAATGAAAACGCAATACCGTTTTTTTACTATAGACATATAAAAGACGGCGAATGCATCATGCCTGCCAGTAATACTACACCATAAAAGAAATAACAATAAACAAAACACGGAAGAGTTTTAACAATGATTCCATAAAACGTAATGCCACGTAAGGAAATAAAATCAGTTTAGTGGAATGTACGGAGCTAAAACTAAAGCAAAGGAATGTAAGGGGCTGAAAATATTACAAGAAAAAATAATACAATGGAAAGTACAGAGCTAATACCAATATAATCGAACATAAGGAAACGGGTTAATGCAAATAAATGTAAGGAGCCAAAACCAATGCAAGACAAGGTAAGAATCTAACATGAATGTAATCAAGTGCAAATGTTGAAACCAACGCAGTAGAAAGTAAGGAGCTAAAACTATTGTATTGGAACAGCAGGTAAAAATTATGCAATCGAGTAATAATAAAAATAATAATAATAATAATAATAATAATAATAATAATTTTAA
>NC_090733.1:132867815-132877815 GCF_036898095.1 Palaemon carinicauda | reverse complement strand
AAAGGTTGCCCCAGAGCGGATGTAATATGCACGATTGATATAAAAAAAAAAGGGAGGGGGGGGGGGATTTAATATTAAAAACATGTGTAGTTGCTGAGAATAATACAACAGAATAAAGATGATATTACTTTATAAAAAAAGGTTGGGGCTTATTTACAATTCATAGAGGCTATGCAATGAATAATACTTTTTTCATTAACTGGATTTGAATCAGGGTCTGTTTCTCTAAATCAACGTGGAAACATATATATACACACACACATATATATATATATATATATATATATATATATATATATATATATATATGACAGTTAATCTGACATAAATTAGCCATACCCGATTTATCATTTTCAAAATACGGAGTCAATTAAAAAAAAAAAAAGAATCACTAGCAAACCGTCCAAGCGGAAAAGTTGCAATAAATCGCTTTCATTTGAAAATCAGCATATATCATTATTATTATTACTTGCTAAGCTACGACCCTAGTTGGAAAAGCAGGATGTTATAAACCCAGGGGCTCCAACAGGGAAAATAGCCCAGTGAGGAAAGGAAACAGGGAAAGATAAAATATTTTAAGAAAGGTAACATTAAAATAAATATTTACTATATACACTATAAAAACTTTAACAAAACACGAGGAAGAGAAAGAACATAGAATAGTGTGCCAGAGTGTACCCTCAAGCAAGAGACCTCTAACCCAAGACAGTGCAAGACAATGGTACAGAGGCTAGACTACCTAAGACTTAGAGAACAATGGTTTGATTTTGGAGTGTCCTTCTAGAAGAGCTGCTTACTATAGCTAAAGAGTCTTTTCTACCCTTACCAAGAGGAAAGTAGCCACTAAACAATTAGAGTGCAGTAGTTAACCCCTTGGGTGAAAAAAATTGTTTGGTAATTTTATTGTTGTCAGGGGTATGAGGAAAGAGAAGAATATTTAAAGAATAGGCTAGACAACTTTTACAGCATATTCCGTTTGGTTAAATATTAAGAAATAATTTTGGTAGAAAGTGAATTTATTTAAGAAATATTCTGCAAGTAAAACTAACTAACACGTATTATTCGATATGCGAAAAAATAGAAAATAAAAGAGAATTTCGGTTTACTACAGCTATATTTAGTGTCATATTAAATCAAATAAGGATTTTTCAAAAACTGCTAAAATACGAAACTATGTCATACTAGTTCACCAAACTTTCAACTGGGCTCCACAAGGCACTATAAGAGTTGGAAGACACAGGCCTACATGGCTGAGGACTATGAAGTGTGAAGTAGGAGATGATGAATGGAGAAATAGCTCGAGACACGACTGGCATAATCTAACAGAGGCCCTTTGCATCAATAGGCATAGCAGATGATGATGATTGTTATATTCCTTTAAAGCACAAAATTTTATCTATAAAAATACATAGGTTTAATCAAACTATTTTCATTTTTTAAATGTAGTGAAGAAACTTCGCCCACACACGTTTGTAAAAATTACCCATAAGATAAACCCTTTCTAAAACTAAATAAAAAATATGATAAAAACTTATGCAAATTTGAAAAAAAAAAAAAAAAAAAAAAAAAAAAAAAAAAAAAAAAAAAAAAAAAAAAAAAACCGGTTCTTAGATTCAAATAAAAAAAAAATAAAAAAAAAATCCCATTCTTCTTATCTCAACAAATACAATGACGTCATTCAGGTCACAAAAACTGTAAAAAATCATAAAAAATCTTCAGATCTCCTCCAATGTCAAATCCAGTTATTCTCTTTGAGAAATCTTTTAGCCGATCAAAAAACAATTTAGCAAATGCCTGAATAACTGCACCTTTAGCTTGATAAATTGCAGGGATTTTTATAGAAACTCAAACCTTTAAATCTTTCGATTATTGACCGAGGCTCGTCTTAGGTTGACGTGGCTTATACCAGTTGGGAATGTCAAACGATTATAAAATAGTAATGAATGTGTCAAGTTTTTAATCATTTACATTCAATGCAAAGAAACCTCTTTTATATATATATATATATATATATATATATGTATGTATATATGTATGTATATATATATATATATATATATATATATATACATATATATATATATATATATATATATATATTGTATATATATACATATATAAATTATGTATATATATATATATATATATATATATATATATATATATAAACATATACTAGTGTACGCCACCCGTCAAAAATGACGGCTAAACATTTAGATAGATATGCAAACAAGCAACATTTCACCAGGGTATGACTACCCCCTCTCCCCCTAAAACCTATGAATATCTAATTGTATGAAGTGAAGAGGAATTTGTATACACAAAAGTAAATATTAGTCCTATAAAGTAAGACACACAGAATACTTCAAAAGTTCAAACTTGCAACAAATGTTTTATATTGAACAGGCTGACATAAGTCTTTTTATAGTTTATATAAGAAATATCTCTTTTGATGTTGTTACTCTTTTTAGATTAATTCATTATTAATTTTTTCTCATCGTTTATTTATTTCCTTGTTTCCTTTCCTCACTGGGCTATTTTTCTCTGTTGGAGCCCGTGAGCTTATAGCTTCTTCCTTTCCCAACTAGGGTGGTAGCATGATTAGTAGTAGTAATAATAATAATATAATACCACAAAAAGCGGGACATATTGAACAGGCCGACAAAGTCTTTTTATAGTTTATATAAGAAATATCTCTTTTGATGTTGTTACTCTTTTTAGATTAATTCATTATTAATTTTTTCTCATCGTCTATTTATTTCCTTGTTTCCTTTCCTCACTGGGCTATTTTTCCCTGTTGGAGCCCGTGAGCTTATAGCTTCTTCCTTTCCCAACTAGGGTGGTAGCATGATTAATAATAATAATAATAATAATAATAATAATAATAATAATAATAATAATAATAATAATAAGTTTAGTTTTGGTTGAAGTTTTTCTATGTAAAATGTTTCCAATAATCTTAGCTCGGTCTCAATTCGAGCTAAGATTATTGGAAACATTTTACATAGAAAAACTTCAACCAAAACTAAACTTAGATAACCCTGCTTTCAGCAGAAAAGTGTTTTAAATACTATTTACAATTTATTTATAATAATAATAATAATAATAATAATAATAATACCACAAAAAGCGGGACAGCATGACATCTATTTAATGACGTAGAAACGAATAACTTCGCCAAATATAGGTAAAGTGACCAGCGAAAATGGGTCCTAAAAAGGCAATGAAGTGAAGTAAAAGCTTTGCCAAAGGAGGAGGAGGACGCGTATCGGCATATTTATTGCTAGCAAATGCACTCTGGCGATCAGGCGATAACGGCATTGCACTTACTACCGAATAGATCCAAAATAACCCTTCAGGGTGGTGCCATGTTTATATATATACTGTATATATATATATATATATATATATATATATATATATATATATATATATATATTCATATATATATAAATATATATATACAGTTTATATATATATATATATATATATATATATATATATATATATATATATATATATATATATATATATATATATATAAATATATATATATATATTATATATAAATATTTTATATATATCATATATATATATATATATATATATATATATCATACACACACACACATATATATATATATAATATATATGTGTATAGATGTGTACATGCATATATATACACACACAATAACAAGCAAATATTTCCCTCATTGTTTCAAGCCTGCACTCTGCTTTTGATTACTCCAGTCACAGTTGGTAAAGATGAGAGAGCTTCAGTAAGTATCAATTTTATGAAAAACTTTCACAGATCTTGGAGGGGTGATGATAGGTTCCCTGATGTTATTGGCATGTGGAAAGGACTTCACTCACAAAATGTCATTATTGGCAAGCAGAAAGGACTTCACTCACAAAATGTCATTATTGGCAAGCCGAAAGGACTTCACTCACAAAATGTCATTATTGGCAAGCAGAAAGGACTTCACTCACAAAATGTCATTATTGGCAAGTCGAAAGGACTTCACTCACAAAATGTCATTATTGGCAAGCAGAAAGGACTTCACTCACAAAATGTCATTATTGGCAAGCAGAAAGGACTTCACTCACAAAATGTCATTATTGGCAAGTCGAAAGGACTTCACTCACAAAATGTCATTATTGGCAAGCAGAAAGGACTTCACTCACAAAATGTCATTATTGGCAAGTCGAAAGGACTTCACTCACAAAATGTCATTATTGGCAAGCAGAAAGGACTTCACTCACAAAATGTCATTATTGGCAAGCAGAAAGGACTTCACTCACAAAATGTCATTATTGGCAAGTCGAAAGGACTTCACTCACAAAATGTCATTATTGGCAAGCAGAAAGGACTTCACTCACAAAATGTCATTATTGGCAAGTCGAAAGGACTTCACTCACAAAATGTCATTATTGGCAAGCAGAAAGGACTTCACTCACAAAATGTCATTATTGGCAAGCAGAAAGGACTTCACTCACAAAATGTCATTATTGGCAAGCCGAAAGGACTTCACTCACAAAATGTCATTATTGGCAAGCAGAAAGGACTTCACTCACAAAATGTCATTATTGGCAAGTCGAAAGGACTTCACTCACAAAATGTCATTATTGGCAAGCAGAAAGGACTTCACTCACAAAATGTCATTATTGGCAAGTCGAAAGGACTTCACTCACAAAATGTCATTATTGGCAAGCAGAAAGGTCTTCACTCACAAAATGTCATTATTGGCAAGCAGAAAGGACTTCACTCACAAAATGTCATTATTGGCAAGCAGAAAGGACTTCACTCACAAAATGTCATTATTGGCAAGCAGAAAGGACTTCACTCACAAAATGTCATTATTGGCAAGCAGAAAGGACTTCACTCACAAAATGTCATTATTGGCAAGCAGAAAGGACTTCACTCACAAAATGTCATTATTGGCAAGCCGAAAGGACTTCACTCACAAAATGTCATTATTGGCAAGCCGAAAGGACTTCACTCACAAAATGTCATTATTGGCAAGCAGAAAGGACTTCACTCACAAAATGTCATTATTGGCAAGTCGAAAGGACTTCACTCACAAAATGTCATTATTGGCAAGCAGAAAGGACTTCACTCACAAAATGTCATTATTGGCAAGCAGAAAGGACTTCACTCACAAAATGTCATTATTGGCAAGTCGAAAGGACTTCACTCACAAAATGTCATTATTGGCAAGTCGAAAGGACTTCACTCACAAAATGTCATTATTGGCAAGTCGAAAGGACTTCACTCACAAAATGTCATTATTGGCAAGCAGAAAGGACTTCACTCACAAAATGTCATTATTGGCAAGTCGAAAGGACTTCACTCACAAAATGTCATTATTGGCAAGCCGAAAGGACTTCACTCACAAAATGTCATTATTGGCAAGTCGAAAGGACTTCACTCACAAAATGTCATTATTGGCAAGCCGAAAGGACTTCACTCACAAAATGTCATTATTGGCAAGTCGAAAGGACTTCACTCACAAAATGTCATTATTGGCAAGTAGAAAGGACTTCACTCACAAAATGTCATTATTGGCAAGCAGAAAGGACTTCACTCACAAAATGTCATTATTGGCAAGTCGAAAGGACTTCACTCACAAAATGTCATTATTGGCAAGTCGAAAGGACTTTACTCACAAAATGTCATTATTGGCAAGTAGAAAGGACTTCACTCACAAAATGTCATTATTGGCAAGCAGAAAGGACTTCACTCACAAAATGTCATTATTGGCAAGTCGAAAGGACTTCACTCACAAAATGTCATTATTGGCAAGTAGAAAGGACTTCACTCACAAAAAGTCACAACTCTTGGTTTCTCTGTTTATAAAATGGTCAAAATTGAAACTTAAGAGAATTAAGTGAAGTGTGATATCTACTTTGTATAGAGAAATGCAGAATATGTGTACACACGAAGGAATTATTTCTTAAAAAATGAATATATATATATATATATATATATATATATATATATATATATATATATATATATACTGTATATATATATATATATATATATATATATATATATATATATATATATATATATATATATATATATATATATATATATATATATATATATACTGTATATATATATATATATCGATATAAATCTTGATCAGACCGATGAATCTCTTATCATTGTAATGCATTGAAAACAAGATTAAAATGATCCTGTAGGAGTCTCTGAAGGATCAGGTTAAATGTTTTGCAATGGCATTGGAAGAGTTTTCAAGATGTATCATAATGATTTGGACAATTATTGATGTTAAATTCTAACTTCATTATTCTAAGAATTATTGATACTTTAATTTGCCTATGTTGACTGCTGAGCCGTATGTTATTTGGACATAAAATGAAATAATTTTTCTCAGAAATATACGCATTGAAAATGTGTATTACAACACGCTACACATTGTCTGTATCGTTCAGGACATGTTTGTAATTTTGTATTGAGCGTTGGTTATCATTTCAGTTTTGGGAATTATCACGTTAACCTAACATAACTTAACATAACTGTTAAATAAATGCCTAAAGGCCGAAATAAGAATTTAATTTACAGTAAAAGATGTTTGGAAGTAACTGTATATAGAGGTACTATAACTCTTTATATTGTGTACATTTTGTCGCAATATTTTATCATTTATCTACAGATGCTTAAGATTTCAGGAACAAACTGTCAATGAAAAGTTACTTTAATTTACATCATGGTTATGATAATAATTATCTAAGTTTTCACTTATACTATTGTTTCTTCTCGTGATACTCTATTTGAACGTGGTTGGTGCCCATTCTGTCGTGCCTCAAACCTCCCCTACCATTATATTTTTCCAAGGTTACAGCACTACATTCATGAAATGTAAATACAAATATATGGATATCATTAAAAGGGAAACATGAAAATAAGAAAAACTAAAGGTTTAAAAGCCGAACGTGAATGGCAGAGGTAAGGGACAGCAATAAAGTCCTAGAGACTGACCGTATACATATACATTTGTGTGGGGATAAGCACGGTTGCCTTCTTTTTGAAAGACTTTGCTTTGGCTTTGGGGATGACCGTAGTCCCGATCGGCTGCCCTGCCTGACATCCCTTAGACCCCGGTAGTGTATGTTCATATGTTGTATCACTCACCAGCGTCCTTCCTCCCACCATCAAGGAGTCCTGGCGCGGCTAGGTCGATATTTCAAGACGTGTGATGTGTCTTATGTTTTTAGAAGGTGTTTGAGTGGCTTTGTTTGTGTGTGTGTATTATCACCTCCCAGTATGTATATATATATATATATATATATATATATATATATATATATATATATATATATATATATATATATATATATAAACACTTTTATACATTCTTACAAAAATGTATGAACGAAGAGGGTTCCATTCATGAAACAACTATAAAACATTATCTTGTATTAGGAAATAGCATATCCCCGTACATAATTCCTATCCTCCAGCATCTTGTAACATTAGAGAGATGTCATCACACTTCGCAGTTATTCAGTTCCAATTCAAACTTGAAGCAATATAAAGTGGAAGAAAATGAGGACGTTGATCAAGCCTTGCATTCAACCCTTCTCATCAGCATCGTTACACAAGTGGACTCGAGAACATTGATTTCCCCTTATAGCGTTACATTGTACTCAGAAAAGTATCTTGAATAATACAATGCCAGTGTACACGACCAGTAAAAAATGACGGATAAATATTTAGATAGATATGCACACAAATGCAATCGCCACCTCTCACCCGGGTATGACTAATCACTCTCCTCTCTTACCCCAGGGATGGGGAGAGCTGAGCATGGCAGAAAAGATATATATATATATATATATATATATATATATATATGTATGTATATATATACACATATACACATACATACATACATACATACATGCATATATATATACATACATATATATATATATACATATATATAATGTATTATATATATATATATATATATATATATATATATATATATAGACACTTGCTCTTTAAAGGTTTAAGGACCACACATGAATGGCATAGGGAACAGACAATGACACTGCCCTCGTAAGCAGGACAATGCACAAGAGACTGACCATATATACATCTGGTCAGCGCCCAAGCCCCTTCTCCATCCCAGGGAGGGCCAGGCAATGGCTATTGGTTGACTCAGCAGGTAGACCTATATGCTCCCCAAAACCCTCTAACCTTACCTCACAAGGATGGTGAGGTTGCAGACACTAAAGGAACTAACGAGTCTGAGAGGGACTCGAACCTCAGTCTGGCGATGACCAGTCAGGGACGTTACCATACGACTCCAGTTGGTTTAGAATTATATGGTATGCAGCAATGTTACTGGAGCATTACTGTATAAATGGTACACTAGGTAAATACTAATTAATAAAATATCTCCGTAGTATCAATAATTAAAAAGTAGCGCTTAGAAACGCATTAAAAAAAAAAAAAAAAAAACACACACACACATTAACTAAAAACAGAATAATTAACTTCACCTTAACGCAGTTAATGTGAAGCTCATTAAATTCCATACCTTAAGTCGTACATATTTATAAAAGAAATTCAGAAGTGATATAAGACTTATGCATGGCGAAAATGTTGAGAAAAAACAGGATGCTTGTATTTCATTTAAAGCAGTTGAACTGCAATAAGAAACTTTTAAAAGCACATTAGTATCATTTTTTACAACGGATTTCATAAGATTCAAAATGTAAAAGAACGGTTTATTCAATATGTATGTATATATATATATATATATATATATATATATATATATATATATATATATATATATATATATATATAATACATTATATATATATACAAACATATATATATAATACATTATACACACACACACACACACACACACACACACACATATATATATATATATATATATATATATATATATATATATATATATATATATATATATATGTAAACAACAACAAATGCAGCCATTTCTAATCCACTGCTGGACAAAGGCCTCACACATGTGAATTTATGTCCGGGGATAGGCCAGTTTTCACCACCACCCTGGCGGTGGTGGGAGACTAGTCTAATAGCTCACAGCAAACCAACCTAGTATAGGTAGCCCTGACTAGTACAGCTTTGCTGATCATGGCGATACACAAACCCTTTCACCATGTTATGGTATCACCACTCAAAATGGGTGTGTGTGTGATTATATATATATATATATATATATATATATATATATATATATATATATATATATATATGCAGTTTCCATTTCATGAGATGACTAGATAAATAAAAAACTACGGTTGATACCATAATTCCACTTTACTTGCTGACATGTGGATGAGCCCCGTGTGCTATAAAATTTCCATAAATGTAGTCTCTTCACGCAAATGGCTACTTAAAATCACAAACTGCATTCACTGACTCCTATCTTGCACCCTTGCTCTTCCTGGTTACGCAAAACTTATAAGTTTCTCCTCTCCTCTTACAACCGAGCACTTCTGAACTAAACTGACCATTCACTAACCTACTTTTGCTCATTCTTTCCACCGGACCAAACCACCTAAAAATATTCTAATAAAATCTTTCGGCTACATTAACTTTTTCACCACTTTTTGGTTCCTTATATTTGTGGCACGTTCATTTATGAATATATCACATTCTCCTCTTACAACCGAGCATTTCTGAACTAAACTGACCATTCACTAAACCTAATTCTGTTCATTCTTTCCACCGGACCAAACCACCTAAAAATATTCTAATAAATCTTTCGGCTACATTAACCTTGTCATCAATTTTTTTTATTCCTTATATTTGTGGCACGTTCATTTATGACTATTTCTCATAAACTACGAAGGCAGGTCATCTCAACAGTTACAATATTTCTTATTCATAACATCTTTTACTATACATAAATAAATACATATACATACATACGTACGTACATGCATACATACATACATACATATA
>NC_090733.1:132852815-132857815 GCF_036898095.1 Palaemon carinicauda | reverse complement strand
TATAGAACCATATGTAAAATTCTAGGGTAATCTATTCACAATTTAGGCATTGACTATCGCTAAACCTTAATTCATATGAAGTCAAACTGCACCTAAAAAAATATGAAAGAAAATTTAGTAAGTTACAATACAGTAATTTCCAAACAAGGAAACAAACAAACGTATATTTGATAAACAAGAATAATCTATATTCGTGTCTATACCAGAAAAAAGTAAACTTCGAAAAACAACGATAAAAAAGCCATTACAAATAATAAAAAAACAGGTCAAAATATCGTTGATATGGTTTGAGTAATAATTATCGTAATATGAATATGGAAATGATCAATGTTCTGCTTTCTGTGCAAGAGAATACAATTGATTGAACTTTATTTGTTATTGAAAGGATGAATGTGTATATGAACGTAGTCTTGTTCTTCTCTTGACCCTTTACATCTAAGAGAAGAAGCTTGATGGTGATAGCACATACATACTTATATGCAATATATATATATATATATATATATATATATATATATATATATATATATATATATATACATAATATATATAATATATATAATATATATATATATATATATAATATATATATATAATATATATATATATATATATATATATATATATATATATATATATATATATATATATATATATATATATATATGGATGAAAATCAACTCAATGTCGTGCTCAAATAGAAAGGCCAGGTCGCTTCTAACCATACCACTGGAGAATAAATTTCTACCTAATACTGGGATCGAACCCAAGTCCGTTCAAATGAAAGGCCAGGTCGCTTCTAACCATACCACTAGAGAATAAATTTCTACCTTATACTGGGATCGAACCCAAGTCCGTTCAAATGAAAGGCCAGGTCGCTTCTAACCATACCACTAGAGAATAAATTGCTACCTGATACTGGGGTCGAACCCAAGTCCGTTCAAATGAAAGGCCAGGTCGCTTCTAACCATACCACTAGAGAATAAATTTCTACCTTATACTGGGATCGAACCAAAGTCCGTTCAAATGAAAGGCCAGGTCGCTTCTAACCATACCACTAGAGAATAAATTTCTACCTTATACTGGGATCGAACCCAAGTCCGTTCAAATGAAAGGCCAGGTCGCTTCTAACCATACCACTAGAGAATAAATTGCTACCTGATACTGGGGTCGAACCCAAGTCCGTTCAAATGAAAGGCCAGGTCGCTTCTAACCATACCACTAGAGAATAAATTTCTACCTTATACTGGGATCGAACCAAAGTCCGTTCAAATGAAAGGCCAGGTCGCTTCTAACCATACCACTAGAGAATAAATTTCTACCTTATACTGGGATCGAACCAAAGTCCGTTCAAATGAAAGGCCAGGTCGCTTCTAACCATACCACTAGAGAATAAATTGCTACCTGATACTGGGGTCGAACCCAAGTCCGTTCAAATGAAAGGCCAGGTCGCTTCTAACCATACCACTAGAGAATAAATTTCTACCTTATACTGGGATCGAACCAAAGTCCGTTCAAATGAAAGGCCAGGTCGCTTCTAACTATACCACTAGAGAATAAATTTCTACCTTATACTGGGATCGAACCAAAGTCCGTTCAAATGAAAGGCCAGGTCGCTTCTAACCATACCACTAGAGAATAAATTGCTACCTGATACTGGGGTCGAACCCAAGTCCGTTCAAATGAAAGGCCAGGTCGCTTCTAACCATACCACTAGAGAATAAATTTCTACCTTATACTGGGATCGAACCCAAGTCCGTTCAAATGATAGGCCAGGTCGCTTCTAACCATACCACTAGAGGCTCAAAAGAAGTCGGAACCTAACTGCTAACTACGAACCCAAGTACATTGATTATCATTTGGACAATCTAAGGTCCCTCGATATAGGTTTGGGGGAAGGTTAGGGAATGGATAGTGTTTTGTCTTCCCCAGAAATCTCTTTTGACTTGACCCATCTTTAACTCATTGCTGACCATGAATTTTGGTTAAATGGTGTACCCGCTACTAATAGGATTGCCCTAAGTTGTTGGATATTAAGAAAATGGAGTTACATTATTTCATACTAAGAGGAGGATGGTCTAATGTTCACGGAAAGTGGTTTTGGATTTGGGAACATATAACCGGTTTAACTACACTGGATTTTTTTTTTCCTTTTTTTTTCTTCCTTGCCTTAGAATACTTTCTTTAACAAAACTAAAGTTAAGAGGTTAAGTAAACCCTATACTTACTAGATATTTCCCTTTTAAAACATATTTTTCATTAATGAGTAAAAACAAATTTAGACCATCTCAAGTTTCCTGCTAACGGTCTGACAGCTACACTGAATTCAAGTAATCAAAGTACAGCAAAATCAGTAAAACAAATTCATTTAAGTAAAATAAAATTACCGTCGAGAAAAATAGTTATAATATTCATATATTTGTAGAGAATTCAATAGCATTGGAATTAATACATTATTATAGTGGCACAGCGAAGATTGAAAATTACAAGTGAAGTCACGTTCGGTCTATGGATTCGGTTTCAACAACTCTCTTCGAGAGAAGTTCAAGGGTCTACAGAACTCCTCAAGACGAGCGTAACTTGTCTTAGGCATTAGGCATAACTTTAGTAGTTTACTTATAACTATATCTCGTTTCCGTTCTTTTGATTGATATTTAGTTACTTATATCTATATCTCGTTTCCGTTCTTTTGATTGATATTCAGGCCTGAATAATACTAACGCTTTATTGCATGAAATATTTTATCCATTTATATCATTACCATAAATCTTTTTTACTGTATTTATTTCCATTCTGTAGAGATAATTATTTTTACGCTTGTCATAGTATGAAATCTGACTTAAAGACGTTAATAATGATAAATAATTCAGTCTTGACACGCGTATTGATAGAAGAAAATATATGTAACAATTACTGGTACTTGAAATCTCATAAAAATATGTTGAAAGACGTTTTGCGACCCTCAAACAATGTGTTATAAAAATATAAGTAAAGAATAAAGATGAATTTGTGTAAAGAACTAGCAAGTTACCAATCCCAGTACAAGCACCAATATTAATGTTTCCATTGATATTTAGAGTTGAAAATTATGTATAGCGAATCCTTCAGGTTACAGATAATTAATTTGTTTTTAACAGATATGATTTAAAAGAAAATTTATCGTTCAGTGAGTTAACATCATATCTCGATATAAACAATAAAACAATGGAGGCAAAGACGTTAAGGCTATTATTCATTTTCTATCCAATCTGTCTCTCCTCTTCACAATATATTTACAAGGCGATCAATCACCACTATTGGAATATGACCTATTAGTCACACAGGTGTTAAGCACAAGCCTCAGACTTAAAAAAAAAAAAAAAAAAAAAAAAAAAAAAAAAAAAAAAAAAAAAAGGAAGAAGAAGAAGAAGAAGAAGAAGAAGAAGAAGAAGAAGAAGAAGAAGAAGAAGAAGAAGAAGAACCAAAACTGACTGTTGGTCAACATTACCTGTCGAGAAGTATAACCAAATCACTGTCAAGACGAATGCCTGATATTTACCTAAAAGCGAGAAAGAAAATAAGTATTAATCATTAAGGGTTATGAAGGAGACCTTACTGTATATCAAATGATAATCTATATACAGTAGTTTTGTTGGAATATATCAAAACAGATATTCTACCTACAAAATATACATTATAATATGACAAGGTGCAACTCATGAGCAATAAGTGATTTGTGTATTCATGTGCTTGAGAGAGAGAGAGAGAGAGAGAGAGAGAGAGAGAGAGAGAGAGAGAGAGAGAGAGAGAGAAGAAGAAGAAGAAGAAGAAGAAGAAGAAGAAGAAGAAGAAGAGTTCTCATTCTACACCACTAAAAGACCCCCCGGGGGATTTTACTCCACTTGCCGGAGTGATCATTACAAAAACAAATAAGCATTTCTACTGACTGGGATGCTTTTCATCTTGAGACCCTGGGGATTGTAACTTCCTATTTTCACATCTATGATTGCTGCTTGGCTTATAATTTGTAATATTGGTAATACAAGTATTCATTGCATACTATCATCCATATCGATATCAAAGGAACAGAAGTATAAAACCCTTATTAACATAAATAAGACCCACTCAAGAAACAAACCATTAAGCATATCGTTTATTTATTTCCCTCTTTAATATGTACAATAAGAAATTACTAAATCTTGAAAATATTTCCTTTTTTATTATTAATGAAAATATAAGGTTTAAAAACGCTTGAAAGCATAAATAACCGGAGCAATAGATTAAAATATTAGTATAGATTTCACATTAAAGCTTAACATAGTTTATATGAAGCACATAAAACTTTAGGATTAAAGTAGTACATAGATCTTCTGGAAGGAATTCAGGAACGAAACAAAGACATCGTCAAGCAGTAGTTGGAATTTATTCAAATTACAGTAGTCACTACTCTTACAAGCTACCCCAATAAGATTCAAGTGAGCAAGAACTGTTTCATCAGGAGTTATAAATATTATTATGACATTTACCCTAACAGTGGAGGACAACAAAAAATACTAAACAACTGTTAATGCCTCATTTCTAATTCATCTGCTGAATTATTTAGTGTTGTGGTGGCTTACTGGAAACGTCCCTGCCTGGGTTTCGAGTCATGTTCAAACTCGATAGTTTCTTGTAATGTCTGCAACCTAATCATTCTTGCAAGCTAAGAATGAGGGGTTTGGGGATGCCTACAGTTCTACATACTGAGACATCAGCACCATTGCCTGGCCCTCCCTGGTCCAGGCTTGGGAGCTGATCATGTGTATATATGATCAGTCTGTATGGTATTGTCCAACTAGCTAGGGCATTGTCAATGACCCTTGCCTCTGCCATTCATGAGCGGCCTTTAAACATTTAAAATCCCTTGAACAGTAACCCTTCCATAACAGTAGTCTCTGTAAAGATTCCGGGCAAAATAAGCCCCACCCTCTGATGACGTCATAGTCGCTTCGAACACCTGCGCAGACGGCTAGTCTGAACCT
>NC_090733.1:132837815-132847815 GCF_036898095.1 Palaemon carinicauda | reverse complement strand
TGGGCTACATTTCCTTTTAGAAGCCTTATTCCTGCAGCATCTTGCTTCTCCAATAATGAAACGAGCCCACAACCTTCCTTCAAAGGCCTATAGCTTTTATCTATAGACCTTGCTTCCTTCCACAGCCCAGGTCAGGAATCAAACGCAAGGTCTTCGGTTGATAGCAAAATGCTATCACTATACAAGAGAGAGAGAGAGAGAGAGAGAGAGAGAGAGAGAGAGAGAGAGAGAGAGAGAGAGAGAGAGAGAGAGAGAGAGAGTCAAAAGACAAAAACCTTTATTCCATTATAAAAGAGAGAGAGAGAGAGAGAGAGAGAGAGAGAGAGAGAGAGAGAGAGAGAGAGAGAGAGAGAGAGAGAGAGAGGGGGGGATTTCTTGTAAATATCGGATCTTTAGCTCAGCAACAGTAGCAGAAAATTTGCTCTTCGCTCTAAACTCCATTAATATATTTCGATGCATATTCATTAGGACATTTACATGGACGTCCGACTCGGACGCCTTCCGAATCATTTCAGGATATTCTCAAAACTGATTTAATATTTCTTGAGAAAATCTCACACTAGAACAAATTGCTATGGATCAATAAAGCGAATGAAATGTTCCAAAAGAAGCCAAGGCTCCTCAAGATGTGTAGTTAAAATTTAGCTTCCAAACACAAATGTACATTAAAATTTAGTTGCATATTTACAGCATGATATATGTAAGTATTGTCTTTCATTATGATTATCCAATTAATACATACACATACAGAATCACAGTCATGCAGAGTCCATGTATGCTTACAAAGGCCGTATGTACATGAGCGAGCTTAAAACTGACCTCGTCCCAAACGCACACATTAAAAGGAACATATGGGTGTTACAGACTAATGCACACACAATCAAAACTACTCAAAAACTTTCTAAAAACATAAGACACACCTTAAACGTCTCGAACAGTCGGCCTGACCGCAACAGGACTCCTCGCTGCTGGGAGGAAGGACGCTACCGGGATCTAAGCGATGTCAGGCAGGACAGATGATCGGGACTACGGTCTACCCCAAAGCCTAGTCCTTCAAAAAGAAGGCAAACTGTGCTTACCCCATACAAAATGGGAAAAGGGCACTTTAATACATTGTGATAAAATAAAAGATTGCATCTTATGGTAAAGAAGTAATTTGGCTTTGACCTACTGTGTAATGTGAGTGAATCTATAATAGGGAAGATTCTAACTTTACTGCACTGTCTCCGGTCGATGTTTCTAAAAGAAAATCATCTTATTCAAGAGGTAAATAATACGTTGTAAGCTAAATGACACAGGCAAATATACGTGTAAACACTTTTCTCTCCATTCGTAATTTTCCGGTCATTGTAACGAAAAATCATCTAATAATGAGACAATCTCCAACAGTTTTAGTAGATTTGAGAACAAATGCATCAGAAGAATATTGGGGGTTGAATGGTCGGACAGGATTAGAAATTAAACCATAAGAGAGATTACTCGAGTACCCTATGTGCATGAGATTATGGCGAGGGATGGATGGAGATGGTTTGGGCATGCTCTTCGCACTCACCAAGAGACATTAGTTCACCAAACGTTTAACTTGGCCCCACAAGGCACTAGAAGAGTTGGAAGACCCAGGCCTACGTGGGTGAGAACTATGAAGCGTGAAGTAAGAGATATTGAATGGAAACGTATTGCATTAAAAGCTCCAAATAGAGAAGACTGGCGAAATCTAACAGAGGCCCTTTGCGTCAATACGCGTAGGAGATGATGATTGATTTTCAAACTATTTTTAATGATAAAAATTCGGTAAAAATCAGAAACAAAATATGAAATACATTACAACACCTTATGAGTTTCCTTCAGTTATCTCCTAATAATTATGAAAAAATCACTAATTCTGTTTATTAATTTGGTTGGATATACTCGTACATGATCTTCAAAATTATATAAATTGACTCTTCAGTTCCTCCCCGACATTTTTTTTCTTTTACATATTACTTTTTCTCTTACACGTATCAGGGTAAAAATTGGACAGCCATCATAGTCAGGAAAATGCACGCAGGCATAACAGACTTCGCTTCCAGGTAACAATTTCCTGTTATTGATCGGCTCGAAGGATATGAGTAATGTGAATTTTTCTTGTGGTTCATTCATTATGAACGAAGCAATGGAGAGAACGGTAAAGATGAAACATCAGCGAGTTTCTTTCAAGTTTCCTCTTTGGTTTAAAAGTTTAAAGGACGCTCATGAATGGCAGAGGCAAGGGACAGTGACATTGCCCTATCGAGCAGGACAATGTCCTAGAGATTGACTATATATGCATATGATCTGTGCCAGAGCCGTCTCTCTACACACGCCAGGACCAAGGAGGGTAAGGCAATGGCTGCTGATGACTCAGCATATTGACCTATAGGCTCCCACAAACCCCCATCCTTAGCTCACAAGGCTGGTGAGGTTGCAACGACCAAAGAAGCTAACGAGTGTGAGCCGCCTCTCTACCCAAGCTAGGACCAAGGAGGGTAAGGCAATGGCTGCTGATGACTCAGCATATTGACCTATAGGCTCCCACAAACCCCCATCCTTAGCTCACAAGGATGGTGAAGTTGCAGCGACCAAAGAAACTAACGAGTTTTAGCGAGACTCGAACCCAAGTCTGGCGTTCACCAGTCAGGGACGTTACCACATCGGCCACCATTTTGAAATGAAAACAGATTCGGAGTATGCAATAAAACACCGCATTTTTTTATTTCTTGCTGATTATGTTATTTTGTTACAGAAAGAATACTTTTGAAAAGTAGCAATAAAGGAAAAGTATATATGAGTGTTATTCTTATAACTGGACATGAAAAATAATTCATAAAAATTAAGTCATGGTTTCTTAAATCTATTTGACACGCCATCAGTAATCAATCACTGCCTGTAATACATAAATCACTTTTTCACCATGAAGAATACAATATTATTACTACTACAACTGATTGTGAAAATAATAACAATAATAACAATGATAATAATAATAATAATAATAATAATAATAACAATGATAATGATAATAATAATAATAATAATAAAAATAATAATAACAACAACAACAACAACAACAACAACAACAACAACATCATCATCATCTCATATCCCAAAACAAAAAGTTTGAAAAAATAACGGATATTGATGAGAGAGAGAGAGAGAGAGAGAGAGAGAGAGAGAGAGAGAGAGAGAGAGAGACGCTGGGAGGGTGATAACCCAATGGCAATTATTGGGCAGATGGTGTCAATCTGAGAGACTCCCAGAGTCCTGTGAAAGGTAAGGAAAATGACACAGGGAGAAAGACGGGTTGTATTAAGGAAGGTTACAAAATGTGATGGGGAAAAGGACAAAGAGAGAATGAAGTAACGGAGGAAGTGGATAAAGAAAAAATGAATTATTATTATTATTATCATTATTATTATTATTATTATTAATATTATTATTATTACCTCCGCCAACAGGGTTGGAAGGAGGTTATGTTTTCATCCCTGTTTGTTTGTTTGTGTGTGTGTGTTTGTTTATGAACAGTTTCGAAGCGAATATTTTAATCGTAGAGTAATTAAACTCGCAGGAAATGATTAAATTTTGAAAGGTCAAGGTCACGATCAAGAATAATGTCCAATTTACGTATTCAGCCATAAGTTTGGACATCGTTGTCACAGAGGCTTCAAACTTGGTTCATATTTGAGTGTATGAAAATCCACGCCAAATGATATTTGTTAAGGCCAAAGGTCAACGTCAAGGTTGAACAAAGGTCGAGAAATAAGCTGCAGCGGCGGGGGTCTGCGCTCTATTGGGTGCCCCTCTAGTTATTATTATTATCATTACTATTATTACAAGCTAACCTGCAACACTAGTTGGAAAAGCAGGATTCTATAAACCTAAGGACTCTAACAGGGGAAAAAAGCCCAGTGAGGTAAGGAAATAAATAAACTACAAGAGAATAATGAGAAATTTAAAGAAAATATTTTAAGAACAGTAACAATACCACAATAGAACTTTCACACATAAACTATAAAAAAACAAGATGAGAATTCATTAAAGCAAAATATCTTAAGAACAGTAATATCAAAATGGAACTTTCATATATAAAAAAAAACTTCCAAAAAAAAGAGGAAGAAATCTAATATAGAATAGTAGTAAATGTATTTTCCAATAGAGCTACAAGCAATAGAAAATATATTTGATACAAATTCAGTGTATCTGTAGTTATCAGCCGAGCATATATTTGGAAAAAAAAAAAAAAAACACACCTAATAGGTACTCCATAACATCATGACCTCGGAGACAGCTACTACGGGTAAAAAAAACATTGATAAGTGATTCTAAAAAGGGTACTCCTTACGGGAAGCGACAAATAAATAAATATGAAACAAATTAATTCACATATAACAATTCTGAAAAAAAAGTTTTTCTGACGAATAAGCCTTCGCGTTTGAAGACACTAAACATCCCGTCTTTTTTTTTTTTATTTTTTATTTTATTTTTTACAGGTTTATATATATATGATCTTATACCACGATGTGTTGAGCGGAAGCGTTTGCTGATTGTACCAAGATAACATCGAGAGAAATTTATGAATGCATCATACATCTTCTGAATAGCAATCATGTTGCCTGCTTTTTTTTTTTCTTCTTCAATTCAAGTAAGAATAAATTAGACCTTGGCAGATTTATTGTTCTTGTGAGGAATTATATCGCTGTCACTTTTCCGGAAAGGAGAGAGAGAGAGAGAGAGAGAGAGAGAGAGAGAGAGAGAGAGAGAGAGAGAGAGATTCCCTCTCATTTGCAATAAGAAATAATTCAAATGAAAATCTGCTAAATATTACTTATTTTCGAAGCCGAAAATCTTGAAGGTCGGAATCCAACATAAACATATGAAAGTGTATATAAACAGAACCAAAATACGAAAAACATTAATAATAAAGAAATTACTTGTTCTTTAGAAGTAGCGAGACTTTTAATATATATATATATATATATATATATATATATATATATATATATATATATATATATATATATATATATTATATATATATATATATATATATATATATATATATATATATACAGGCATTAATTATACATATATATAAATATAATGCACACGTACCTATGTATACATGCCTTATATATACACATAAATAGCCTGTGCTTATATATACACATTATACATACATATATACATGTATATATTTATATATATATATATATATATTTATATATATGTTTATATGTATGTGTATACACATGAATATATATATATATATATATATATACATGCATTAATTATACATATATATAAACATAATGCACACATACCTATGTATACATGCATTATATATACACATATATAGCCTATGCTTACATATACACATTATGTATATGCATATCTATATATATATATATATATATATATATATATATATATATATATATATATATATATATATTTATCCATATTTGATCGAGCTAATTACTTAAGATAATTTTCAGTGAAAGAAATTAGAAAGTAGGAAACGTAATCTTTGCAGTTAAAATGACGTACCGATGCCATCATGATACAAACACACACACACCCACAAAATATCAACCAAAACCACAAGAGAAAAGCATATGTTGTCTTTGCCTGCAGACACACTTGGGCTTTACGCTGAGCTGGACGGTCGTCCTACTCCCACATTAACTCCATTAGGAAGCAACAAGAGGATTTCATTCACGGGACTGAATTAGCCGGAGGGAAGTCTGGTGGCATCGTTGGGTAAATAGGAGCAAGTGCCGTCCACTTCAGAGGGAGCAAAATGACGTTGTCGGTTGGGGAAGTTAGAGTAAATGCTACTTCAAAAGAGGTAGAGGACAGTTATTATTAAAAGTGGAAAATGGATGTTAGAGTAATTGCTACTTCAAAAGAGCTAAGGGACAGTTAATATTAAAAGTGGAAAATAGATGTTAGAGTAATTGCTTCTTAAAAAGAGGTAAGGGACAGTTATTATTAAAAGTGGAAAATGGATGTTAGAGTAATTGCTACTTAAAAAGAGGTAAGGGACCGTTATTATGGATGTTAGAATAATTCATACTTAAAAAGAGGAAAGGGACAGTTATTATTAAAAGTGGAAAATGGATGTTAGAGTAATTGCTTCTTAAAAAGAGGTAAGGGACAGTTATTATGGATGTTAGAACAATTCATACTTAAAAAGAGGAAAGGGACCGTTATTATGGATGTTAGAACAATTCATACTTAAAAAGAGGTAAGGGACAGTTATTATTAAAAGTGGAAAATGGATGTTAGAGTAATTGCTACTTAAAAAGAGGTAAGGGACAGTTATTATGGATGTTAGAATAATTCATACTTAAAAAGAGGTAAGGGACAGTTATTATTAAAAGTGGAAAATGGATGTTAGAGTAATTGCTTCTTAAAAAGAGGTAAGGGACAGTTATTATGGATGTTAGAATAATTCATACTTAAAAAGAGGAAAGGGTCAGTTATTATTAAAAGTTAAAATGGACGTTAGAGTAAATACTACTTAAAAAGAGGTAAGGGACAGTTATTATGGATGTTAGAATAATTCATACTTAAAAAGAGGAAAGGGACAATTATTATTAAAAGTGAAAATGGATGTTAAAGTAATTGCTTCTTAAAAAGAGGTAAGGGACAGTTATTATTAAAAGTTGAAATGGACGTTAGAGTAAATACTACTTAAAAAGGGCTAAAGGACAGTTATTATTATAAGTGAAAATGGATGTTAGCGTAATGGCTACTTAAAATGAGGTAAAGGACAGTTTATTATTATAAGTGAAAATGGATGTTAGCGTAATGGCTACTTAAAAAGAGGTAAGGGACAGTTATTATTAGAAGTGAAAATGGATGTTAGCGTAATGGCTACTTATAAAGAGGTAAGGGACAGTTATTATTATAAGTGAAAATGGATGTTAGCGTAATGGCTACTTAAAAAGAGGTAAGGGACAGTTATTATTTAAAGTGAACATTGGTTTTAGAGTAATTGCTACTTGAAAAGAGCTAAGGGACAGTTGTTAATATTAAAAGTTAAAATGGATGTTAGCGTAATGGCTACTTAAAAAGAGGTAAGGGACAGTTATTATTTAAAGTGAAAATTGGGTTTAGAGTAATTGCTACCTAAAAAGAGCTAAGGGACAGTTTTTAATAATAAAAAATAAAATGGATGTTAGAGTAATGGCTACTTAAAAAGAAGTAAGGGACATTTATCATTAAAAGTGGAAAATGGATGTTAATAATAATTGCTACTTAAAAAAGAGTTAAGGGACCGTTGTTATTAAAAGTGAAAATGGATGTTAATAGTAATTGCTACTTAAAAAGAGCTAAGGGACAGTTGTTAATATTAAAAAAGAAAATGGATGTTAATAGTAATTGCTACTTAAAAAGAGCTAAGGGACAGTTGTTAATATTAAAAATGAAAATGGATGTTAGAGTAATTGCTACTTAAAAAGAGCTAAGCGGCAGTTATTATTAAAAATTAAAATGGATGTTAGAGTAATGGCTACTTAAAAAGAGCTAAGGGACAGTTGTTATTAAAAGTGAAAATGGATGTTAATAATAATTGCTACTTAAAAAAGAGCTAAGGGACCGTTGTTATTAAAAGTGAAAGTGGATGTTAGAGTAATTGCTACCTAAAAAGAGGTAAGGAACACTTATCAAAATTTAAAATGGATGTTGGAGTAATTGCTATTTAAAAAACACTAAGGAACTGTTATTGAAAGTGAAAAATTATGTTATTTTAATTGCTACATAAAATGATCTAAGAAACAGTTATTATCAAAAGTTAAAATTGATTTTAGAGTAATTGTTACTGCTAAGGAACAATTATTGAAAGTGAAAATGTAAATGTTATTAATTATTGGGATAGTAGGCCACTTTGCTCGATGATATTAAATGGAGCGTCCTTGGGTCTTCAATTTCCTTATAAGGGGATTCTTTGAACCCTTACTGGGTCTTCAATTTCCTTATAAGGGGATTCTTTGAATCCTTACTGGGTCTTCAATTTCCTTATAAGGGGATTCTTTGAACCCTTACTGGGTCTTCAATTTCCTTATAAGGGGATTCTTTGAACCCTTACTGGGTCTTCAATTTCCTTATAAGGGGATTCTTTGAACCCTTACTGGGTCTTCAATTTCCTTATAAGGGAATTCTTTGAACCCATACTGGGTCTTCAATTTCCTTATAAGGGAATTCTTTGAACCCATACTGGGTCTTCAATTTCCTTATAAGGGGATTCTTTGAACCCTTACTGGGTCTTCAATTTCCTTATAAGGGGATTCTTTGAACCCTTACTGGGTCTTCAATTTCCTTATAAGGGGATTCTTTGAATCCTTACTGGGTCTTCAATTTCCTTATAAGGGGATTCTTTGAACCCTTACTGGGTCTTCAATTTCCTTATAAGGGGATTCTTTGAACCCTTACTGGGTCTTCAATTTCCTTATAAGGGGATTCTTTGAACCCTTACTGGGTCTTCAATTTCCTTATAAGGGAATTCTTTGAACCCATACTGGGTCTTCAATTTCCTTATAAGGGGATTCTTTGAACCCTTACTGGGTCTTCAATTTCCTTATAAGGGGATTCTTTGAACCCTTACTGGGTCTTCAATTTCCTTATAAGAGGATTCTTTGAACCCTTACTGGGTCTTCAATTTCCTTATAAGGGGATTCTTTGAACCCTTACTGGGTCTTCAATTTCCTTATAAGGGGATTCTTTGAACCCTTACTGGGTCTTCAATTTCCTTATAAGAGGATTCTTTGAACCCTTACTGGGTCTTCAATTTCCTTATAAGGGGATTCTTTGAACCCTCACTGGGTCTTCAATTTCCTTATAAGGGGATTCTTTGAACCCTTACTAGGAGAAAGTCCTCTTTTGCAAATCTATTACAAATATTTCTCTCCTGTGTGTATCGTGTATCACTATTTTTTTTTTTATTTTAAAGTATGAAATTTGTATTTACAGAAAGTCCTTATCTTACAACCATTCAGAGATACAAACACAAATCAAATAGAGAATAATATAAATAACAAAGAAATACTGTAATAAAACAAAAATATATAACTTAATACAGTAAGCACAATGACGCTTGCAATAACCTGATATCTATTTCATATGAAACCTGACTATTTGATGACTTTTGTAGCTGGAAGTCATAGGGTACCCTGACACTTGCACGACTTTTTGCCACGAAAAATTAGTCGTGGCAAGTCGTAGCATTTTGTGGCACGAACTGGAAGATCAAAAATAAACTAAAATTACCTCAGAATCACAGCTGACCTGTTCACATTGACACGAACTGGCACGACGAGTTCATGCATAGTTTGCGCACTTCCCGCATCGTCCCGACGAGTTCACGAACAGTTGGCGCATAGTTCACGACCCGGTCACAAAATTGTGTCGTGATCAAAATTTTGAACATTTCAAAATTCTCGTCACGACATGCCACGATGTCACGACGGGTTTACGAACACTTCATGCCAGTTCACGACGCGTTCACGCCAGTTCACGACTCGAGTCGTGACAATGCGTGCCACAAATTCGTGCAAGTGTCAGCCTGGCTATAGGCATGGGATTCAGGTTGGGCTTACCCTACGCCAAATTCAATAAAAATTCACTTACAAACAACTTCTTGGAACCAAAAAGTTTGTAAGTTGAAGATCTTCTTTATCAAGTGAAAAAAATGTTTAAAGTTAAACCTTATTGATAAAAAGGTTTTAAATTCTCAATCTCGATTTTGTAACATGATTGTAAGAAAGATTTCTTTGGTTAATCGTTATAAGAATTACTCCTAGCATAAACATTACCAAATTTTTTTTTTCGACAGCATTAATATGCAATTCGTTGTCCATTAATCCAGAGACGTGTTCTTTCTCTGGATCATTAATAATTACTTGTACTTCTAATGAAACGCTCAATGGAATTTGTGATGAAAAAGAATGTATTGCTCCGCACTATCAGGAGGGCTCTTTTTGTC
>NC_090733.1:132801809-132819309 GCF_036898095.1 Palaemon carinicauda | reverse complement strand
GTCTTATTTATGTTAATAAGGGTTTTATACTTCTGTTCCTTTGATATCGATATGGATGATAGTATGGAATGAATACTTGTATTACCAATATTACTAATTATAAGCCAAGCAGCAATAATAGATGTGAAAACAGGAAGTTACAATCCCCAGGGTCTCAAGATGAAAAGCATCCCAGTCAGTAGAAATGCTTATTTGTTTTTGTTATGATCACTCCGGCAAGTGGAGTAGAATCCACCGGGGGGGGGGGGGTCTTTTAGTGGTGTAGAATGAGAACTCTTCTTCTTCTTCTTCTTCTTCTTCTCCTCTCTCTCTCTCTCTCTCTCTCTCTCTCTCTCTCTCTCTCTCTCTCTCTCTCTCTCTCTCTCAAGCACATGAATACACAAATCACTTATTGCTCATGAGTTGCACCTTGTCATATTATAATGTATATTTTGTAGGTAGAATATCTGTTTTGATATATTCCAACAAAACTACTGTATATAGATTATCATTTGATATACAGTAAGGTCTCCTTCATAACCCTTAATGATTAATACTTATTTTCTTTCTCGCTTTCAGGTAAATATCAGGCATTCGTCTTGACAGTGATTTGGTTATACTTCTCGACAGGTAATGTTGACCAACAGTCAGTTTTGGTTCTTTTTTTTTTTTTTTTTTTTTTTTTTTTTTTTTTTTTTTTTTTTTTTTTTTTTTTTTAGTCTGAGGCTTGTGGTTTATACCTGTGTGACTAATAGGTCATATTCAAATAGTGGCGATTGATCGCCTCGTAAATATATTGTGAAGAGGAGAGACAGATTGGATAGAAAATGAATAATATCCTTAACGTCTTTGCCTC
This sequence comes from Palaemon carinicauda, assembly GCF_036898095.1. Classification (NCBI taxonomy): domain Eukaryota; kingdom Metazoa; phylum Arthropoda; class Malacostraca; order Decapoda; family Palaemonidae; genus Palaemon; species Palaemon carinicauda. Next base: position 132,818,474 of record NC_090733.1, on the reverse strand, counting down.
CATTTATTTATTGTTATATCGAGATATGATGTTAACTCACTGAACGATAAATTTTCTTTTAAATTATATCTGTTAAAAACAAAGCAATTATCTGTAACCTGAAGGATTCGCTATACATAATTTTCAACTCTAAATATCAATGGAAACATTAATATTAGTGCTTGTACTGGGATTGGTAACTTGCTAGTTCATTACACAAATTCATCTTTATTCTTTACTTATATTTTTATAACACATTGTTTGAGGGTTGCAAAACGTCTTTCAACATATTTTTATGAGATTTCAAGTACCAGTAATTGTTACATATATTTTCTTCTATCAATACACGTGTTTAGATTTAATTATTTATCATTATTAACGTCTTTAAGTCAGATTTCATACTATGACAAGCGTAAGAATAATTATCTCTACAGAATGGAAATAAATACAGTAAAAAATATTTATGGTAATGATATAAAGGGATAAAATATTTCATGCAATAAAGCGTTAGTATTATTCAGACCTAAATATCAATCAAAAGAACGGAAACGAAATATAGTTATAAGTAAACTACTAAAGTTATGCCTAATGTCTAAGACAAGTTACGCTCGTCTTGAGGAGTTCTGTAGACCCTTGAACTTCTCTCGAAGAGAGTTGTTGAAACTGAATCCATAGACCGAACGTGACTTCACTTGTAATTTTCAATCTTCGCTGGGCCACTATAACAATGTATTAATTCCAATGCTATTGAATTCTCTCTACAAATATATGAATATTATAACTATTTTCCTCGACGGTAATTTTATTTTACTTAAATGAATTTGTTTTACTGATTTTGCTGTACTTTGATTACTTGAATTCAGTGTAGCTGTCAGAACGTTAGCAGGAAACTTGAGATGGTCTAAATTTGTTTTTACTCATTAATGGAAAATATGTTTTAAAAGGGAAATATCTAGTAAGTATAGGGTTTACTTAACCTCTTAACTTTAGTTGTGTTAAAGAAAATATTCTAAGGCCAAAAAGAAAAAAAAAAGGAAAAAAAAATCCAGTATAGTTAAACCGGTTATATGTTCCCAAATACAAAACCACTTTCCGTGAACATTAGACCATCCTCCTCTCAATAATAATATCCAACGACTTAGGCCCTTAGCGTAATCCTCTTGATAGCGGGTACACCATTTAACCAAAATTCCTGGTCAGCAATGAGTTAAAGATGGGTCAAGTCAAAAGGGATTTCTGGGGAAGACAAAACACTATCCATTCCCTAACCTTCCCCCAAACCTATATCGAGGGACCTTAGATTGTCCAAATGATAATCAATGTACTTGGGTTTGTAGTTAGCAGTTAGGTTCCGACTTCTTTTGAGCCTCTAGTGGTATGGTTAGAAGCGACCTGGCCTTTCATTTGAACGGACTTGGGTTCGATCCCAGTATAAGGTAGAAATTTATTTTTATTTGAGCACGATATTGAGTTGATTTTCATCCATATATATATATATATATATATATATATATATATATGTATATGTATATACATATATATATATATTATATTATATTATATTATATGTATTGCATATAAGTATGTATGTCCTATCACCATCAAGCTTCCCCTCTTAGAAATAAAGGGTCAAGAGAAGAACAAGACTACGTTCATATACACATTCATCTTTTCAATTCCAAATAAAGTTCAATCAATTGTATTCTCCTGCACAGAAAGCAGAACATTGATCATTTCCATATTCATGATATGATAATTATTACTCAAACCATATCAACGATATTTTGACCTGTGTTTTTTATTATTTGTTGTGGCTTTTTTATCAAATTGTTTTTCGAAGTTTACTTTTTTTCTGGTATAGACACGAATATAGATTATTCTTGTTTATCAAATATACGTTTGTTTGTTTCCTTGTTTGGAAATTACTCTATCGTAACCTACTAAATTTTTTTTCATATTTTTTTTTTAGGTGCAGTTTGACTTCATATGAATTAGGGTTATGCGATAGTCAATGCCTTAATTATGAATAGATTATCCTAGATTTTTACGTATGGTTCTATACTCTTCTGTTTTTGTGGCAATGTTCTTGTTATTATTCAATTGATTTTCTCTGCATTGACTCAGTGTTGATTTTATAGTTTTCTTCATACTCAAGGTACAGGAGGAACATTATATAGGAAATATTTATTTTAATGTTACTGCTCTTAAAATATTTTATTTTTCCTGTTTCCTTTCCACACTGGGCTATTTTCTCTGTTGGAGCCCCCGGGCTTATAGCATCCTGCTTCTCCAACTAGGGTTGTAGCTTAGCAAGTAAGAATGATAATAATAATACATGGATAATAAGGGGAAGACTTATTACAATTGAAGACGAATTGTCGTTTTTCTAATGTATTCTTCGTGAGTTTTCTTTGGATGCTGGAATTCATTAAAACTTTTCTAAAAATCCTGTAATGTTAATTATACTGATTAAAAGAAGTTTCCCTCGCTTTTTTTGGGAAAAATTTGAAAATATTCATTATTGTTTTGTTTTACAGAAATGAGTTTGAAAGCCACTTTCAGAAAGTTTTCATGGATTTTAATAAGGTGGGTTGATGTTTGACATCGGTGGCAATTTGATGAATAACCAGAAAGCTCGACTTGATGCTGATGACACATTGTGCAGTTGTATGTTCATCTATGATCCAGTAATTATTATTATTATTATTATTATTATTATTATTATTATTATTATTATTATTATTACTTGCTAAGCTACAACCAGCTGAACTCAGTTGAGTCCCTTGTTAGGCTGGGAGGAACGTAGAGAGTAGAGGTCCCCCTTTTTTGTTTTTGTTTCATTTGTTGATGTCGGCTACCCCCCAAAATTGGGGGAAGTGCCTTGGTATATGTATGTATGTAAGCTACAATCCTAGTAGGAAAAGCAGAATGCTATAAGTCCTAGGGTTCCAACAGGGAAAATAGCCCAGTGAGGAAAGGGAAAAAGGAAACTACAAGAAAAGTAAATAGCAATTGAAAAAGAATATTTTGATAACAGTAACAGCATTAGAATAACGTTATTGTCTTTTTTCTTCCAACTTATATTCACATACATACATACATACATACATACATACATACATACATAAATATACAGTAAATGTATGTATGTATGTATAACTTTGGGGAAAAAAGACAACAACATTAACTCCTTATCAATATTTTAATTGCTGGATCATGGTTAAACCCACACCTGCATTGATGGGTCATCAATCGAGTGTGCGCGCGCGCATTCAGCAATTGTTTTCAAGTCTGATATTATTATAATGTTCCTGGAAAGGATGACGTATACAGAATTGCCTCTCAGTCGGTAAATATCCATACTAACGTAAGATTCTTATTATATATCTTTTAAATAAAAAAGACATTTGTCCGAAAGCATGGGAAACTTTTATGAAAAATTGAAGTAGCGTCTTCTGTAGCCCAATTATCATTGGATGTTTTTCTCGTGTTCAGCTACTTTTGATTCGAATGATGAACAATATATGACATATTATGTTGTGTTGACATGAGTCGTGGTATGACAATGAAACAATCTCCAATAGATTCAGTAGATAAGAGAACAAAGTCATTAGAAGGAAATTGAGATTTGATTTCCTGGACATGATTAGAAATGAAACTATAAGAGAGATTACTCGAGTGCCATATGTGGGTGAGATCATGATGAGGGGTAGATAGAGTTGGTTTTGGCATGCTCTTCGCTCTCCCCAAGAGAGATTGGTTCACCAAACGTTCAGCTGGGCCCCACAAGGCACTAGAAGACTTGGAAGATCCAGGCCTACATGGCTAAGAACTATGAAGCGTGAAGTGGGAGTTGATGAGTGAAAAAGGATTGAATTAAAACCTCAAGATAGAGACGACTGGCGAAATCTAACCGAGGCCCTTTGCGTCAATAGGCGTAGGAGATGATGAGTCTTGAAATTGGCAATGGGGAAAATAATATATTTCCGTGGCATAAAATAATACTCCTCATCATATATATTTTTATATTGGATACTAATTTAGAGTAACAAATTTATTATTTAGGAATCTGAAGATTATTTTATTTTTATTTGTTCACCCATTGATAACGTCAGAAAAACTAAATTTTATAGAAGATTACTCATTAGAGAAGCTAAAGTCATAACTTAAGAGCTGTATTGATAGCATAGAAATGTGCTATATTAAGAAAAATTAGGAGAAACTCCGTTACAATTTTTAAACTATATATATATATATATATATATATATATATATATATATATATATATATATATATATATATATATATATATATATATAACCTTTTTCTTTACGACTGATAACTCTTGTATCAGGAAAATGAAATTTTCTATTTTGAGCAACCATTTAAATACTTAGTAAGCTTGCTAGTATTTTAAAGCGATGGACCCGGCTACAAGCGTGTCCCCCCCCCCCCCCCCCCCTTCCCAATACACATCCAATGTGCTGGAAATGATCGAGTGATGAATTTCACTCTGATCGTTGCGTCACGTATCGGGAATTTTCACAAAGAAGTGAATCCTAATAGAGCTGTGCAGTTTCAACGGGAACATGGATTGATTTCTTTTCAAAAATGGCGAACAGATGGAAGCATATGTAATTTACCAGAACGTGACGGATATGAACTCTCTTGGCCAGCACCCCCCAGATGCTGAAGCCTTGACGAGGATGGGGGGCTTAGGGATTAACAGCTGGGCTCTAATGAACAGTGGGAACTATTTCCCATTGGACCTCGGTGCCCAGCTGTCGATTCAACTAAATCAGTCAGCACTTTCTCTTTTACTTTTGATTATTTCTTTTTTCCTCCCATCTCTTCCTTTTGGGCTCGATATTGTTGACGACTTTGGCATGTTCGATTTTACTTTGGATGCCGCTTTGTATTTGGCAGAGTGTGGGATGGAGTGCATTCCATCTCAACCTGTGCCAATTTAGACGCCATCACCCTCTGGCAGACCCCATTGGGTGCAGACCAAGTCTGTTAAGAGTCGGGCTCCAGTGATCCGGTCTTAAGTCACCCATATTTGCGGGTAATGGTTGACGCCAGGCATTGGAGTCGACGGTGGGAGGGGCTAACTACCCCCACTGACCAGTGTACGCCCACCTTAAGAGAGGCAGCCCCTCTCTAATAGAGGACTGGTCCCCGCTGAAGCCTCTTCTCGTGTTGGGCCACATGGGATAGGAGGACTGACATCCTCCGATAAGAGGTGGATAACCCGGCTTGCTTTTTCAAAAAAACCCAACACCTCTGTTGACGACCTGGAAAATACAAACATGGACCTCGGCACAGACAGCTCCAACTCGGGTTCTAACATTGCAACGTTAGAACCTTATTCACGTCATGTGAATAATAAAATGCTAGAGAAGAAGAGAGAGAGAGTGAAAAATTATGACAGTACAGAAAGATATAGAAAAGTAGAAGTATTACCTGGTCACTATGAAGTAGTGAATTATGAAAATTTTTTTATCTTGGAATTTGAAAACGGAAGAAATGAGCGTATAAATGTTTTTAAAGCTAATAGAGAAATAGTTACCTTATGTGGAGGGCAGCCAAAAATTTTACCCCAGGGAAATGGAAGTCTCTTGATAGAGACACTCTCCCCATTACAAGGTGAAAGGTTAAAAACACTTACAACATTGAATGGTCATAGCGTAAAATGCGTTTCACACCCTACTTTCAACCAGAGTAGAGGTGTGATATATGCTCCAGAATTGTTGGATATAGAGGAGAAAGAAATAGAGGATGAACTGAGAAGTCAAGGAGTAGTTAAAGTAGTCAGAATGAGAAAGAGAGTTGGAGAACAACGTATCCCTCTTGCTACTCTGATTATAACATTTGATCAATGCCGATTACCAAATGTTATAAAAGCTGGATGGCTATCTTTGAAGGTAAAACCATATATCCCGTCACCATTGCGATGTTATCATTGCCAAATGTATGGCCATTTAAGCCAGAAATGTAAAGAAAAACTAAACAATAAGCCAGCTGTTTGTGCCAACTGTGGAAAAAGTAGTCATGGAGTATGCATAGAAAACCCTAATTGCATACATTGTGGGGAAGCACACCCAGCTACATCTAAAAGCTGTGTAAAGTTTATTTTTGAAAAAGAAATCCAGGCCATTAGGACCATGGAAAGGGTTACTTTTAAAGAGGCTCGTAAAAGAGCTCTTGAAAAGCAAATAAGACCAGGGGAACCTTTTTCAATGGTTCTGAAGAAAAACTTGTCAAACCACACAGACGAAAATTATATCTCTACTTCTAAGATAAAGAAACAAATGAAAGTAGTTAAAGAGGTTGAAAGTCCCATCGAAAATCTATATCCAGAAATTGTGGAAAAATCAAAACGGACACTTAAAGATCTGAAAATTATTCAAAAGCCAACTACTCCGATTTTAAACAATAGTACAAACCTCTCACAGGCCGTTTCCTTGCCTGATCTGATGGAGGTTGCACTCGAAACCAATTTACCTGGTGAACCCGTAGTGGGGAAGTCACAAAAACCTGACAGATCACAACCTTTTAATCGAAAAAGAGAGAGACCTCCCTCCCTCTCTCCTCCTACCATAAGAAACATTAAAGTCACGACTTCCAATAAATATGATATCTTGTCTGCTGATGTTTCTGAACAACTAGAAGGTAAATTGAACCAATCAGAAATTCAAGTTGAGGTCCACCATCCTCCTCAACAATTAGATCAAAAGGACACAAAGAAAAAGAGAAACACAAAACCCACTATATCAAGATCCTCTCTAGAGTTACCTCCGGGAAACATTGTTAGATCAAATATTGCCAATGGGAAGACTTCATCTAAGGTGTCTTCCAAAAAATAAAACATAGTTTTTTCCACCATTCTGCAATGGAATTGCCAGGGTTTAAGGGCGAAATATGAACAACTTAAGCTCCTCATACGTGAGCACTCCCCTATAACAGTATGTCTACAAGAAAGCAAGCTCGATGCTAATACTCCTTGTCCTCGAGAGTATGTTAGCTATAGGACACCATATGATCAACGAGCAGGGAGCCATGGGGGAAGTCTTATATACGTTCGTCGAGATGTTCCCCAAATATCTTTGTCTATCTGTACCCCTCTGCAGGCAGTGGCTGTACAGATTGATATAGGGAGAAAATACACAATCTGTTCTCTTTACTTGCCTCCAAATGATAACATCTCATATGATAATATAGTAGAGGTGATTAAACAACTCCCACAACCCTTTCTCTTACTAGGAGACCTTAATAGTAGACATCCTTTATGGGGTGATGTTTTAGCAAATGCAAGGGGTAATATTATATCGTCAATTTTGGAGAATGAAGATGTCGGACTCCTCAATACAGGAGAGCCCACACATTTTCATGTACAGACAGGTACCTTGTCCTGCATTGACTTATCGGTTGCAAGCTCTAACTGTCTTCTCGATTTTAATTGGAGAACATTAGATGATTGGCATACTAGTGATCATGCACCAATCATTATAAACACCAACAATGGTCCACCTTTACAAAGATCACCTCGATGGAATCTTGATAAGGCGGACTGGAATAGATTTCGGGAGTTAAGTGAAATTGAAGGAAATGCAGAACAGTTTGAAAGAGTTGATGATGCCATAGACTTACTTAATGGAACTCTTCACACAGCAGGAGTGAATTCCATTCCCAAAACAACTGGGATATTCAGACGACGACCAGTCCCCTGGTGGTCGTCAGAACTAACTGCCCTGCACAGAGCCACAAGAAAGTCTTTAACTCGATTGCGCATGCACCGTAATGAGGAGAATTTAGTCATATACAAGAAATGTAGAGCACAGTTCCGCCGTGCCATGAAAGAAGCTAGGCGCCAGTCTTGGATGTCCTTTGTTTCCTCCATCAACAGTAGAATACCAACATCATCTGTGTGGAGGAAAGTCAAAAAGATAGCAGGAAAATTCACCCCAAACCCACCACCAGTGTTAAAGATAAATGGCCAGTATATGACTGGAGCAACCGAAGTTAGCAATGCCCTGGCTGACCATTTCTCAAATGTATCGCGCAAGTGTCAAGCAGCTCCTGGTCACCAGTATAGAAGCAATGAAGAAAAGAAAGTTTTAAACTTCGCAACAAGAAAGCAAGAGTCATACAATTCTCCTTTTACTGAAAGAGAATTTGATTCTGCTCTTGCTACTTGTAACGATACAGCCCCTGGACCCGATGGAATTCCATATGCAATGATTAAACATGTACCTTTTAATACAAAGTTATTTATTTTAAGCATTTTTAATAGAATATGGCATGATACTAGTTATCCAAGTGTTTGGGAACTAGCAATTATTTTAGCCTTTTTAAAACCTGGTAAGGACAAGTTTTTAGCAGCAAACTACCGACCTATTGCATTGACATCTTGTTTATGTAAAATCATGGAGAAGATGGTCAATGCAAGACTGATTTGGTACCTTGAAAAGAAGAATATTTTATCACCCATTCAATGTGGATTCAGGAAAATGCACTCAACGACTGATGTGCTGATACAACTGGAGTCCTCCATTTGTGAAGCCTTTGCTTCCAAACAGCACCATGTGACAGTTTTCTTTGATCTTGAAAAGGCATATGATACCACATGGAGATACGGTATACTTAAAAGAATCCATGAGTGCGGATTGAGAGGTGAGCTACCACTATTCATCCAGTCATTTCTTTCACATAGAGTTTTCCAAGTGAGAGTTGGGGAAGCTCTATCACAGAGTAAATGCCAGGAAGAAGGAGTTCCTCAGGGGAGTGTGCTGAGTGTAACCCTTTTTGCACTAGCAATTAATGGGATATCCTCAGTCATTCCCCGGGATGTTCTTGCAACATTATTTGTGGATGATCTCTCCATATCATTTGCTGGAGCCAGAATGGCAATGGTTGAGAGAAAAATCCAACTCTCTATTGATAAAATTATCCATTGGGCCGATATGAATGGATTTAAGTTCTCAACAAGTAAAACTACAATTGTCCATTTCTGTCGTATACGGGGAGTACATCCAGACCCGGATATATACATCAAAGGTCAACGGATCCCATGTGCAAGTGAAGCAAAATTTTTAGGGTTGATATTTGATTGTAGGCTTACATGGGTTTCTCACTTAAAAACATTAAAAGCTAAATGTGTTGAAGCTATGAATCTTTTAAAAGTCCTGTCCCATACATCATGGGGAGCAGACCGCAATACAATTTTAAAATTATACAAGGCCTTGATATTTTCCAAAATTAGTTATGGATGCGAAATATACTCCTCAGCAACCCCAAGCCGGTTAAAAATACTAGATTCAATACATCATGCTAGCATTAGATTGTCCACAGGAGCCTTTAGAACCTCCCCTATCACAAGTCTCCTTGTTGATGCTGGGGAGTTGCCTCTGGACCTTTACCGAATGTCCTCTATTATTCGGTATTGGTTTAGATTGCAAAGACTCCCCAATTCTTCAGCCTTTCAAACTGCAAGCCTTGTAAGGCACTCAACCTACTTTGAGTTGCACCCAAAATCTCCTCAACCTTTTGGGTTTCGGGTTAACCAATTATTAAACAATCTGGATATAATTAGAAATAAGGTGCTTCCATTCAAGGTATCATCAACGCCTCCATGGAAATTACCTGACATATCTTTTTGTAGATACTTTATTGGAGTTAAGAAGAATTTGACTGACTTAGAATCCAGGTCTCTTTTTATGGAACATGTTGAAGAACATAGAGGATCGACTTTTATATATACTGATGGCTCCAAATCTGATGCTGGCGTTGGATTTGGAGTACATAGTAATGATTTTAACTGTAGAGGTGCACTTCCTCTAACAGCTTCCATATTTACTGCCGAACTGTATGGCATATTAACCGCTATTGAGAAAATAGCTTTGGAAAAGGAGGGTAATTTTACAATTTTTAGTGATGCAAGGAGTGTTCTTCAGGCTTTAGAAGTTTTTAATTCTAGTAACCCTCTAGTTTTAAAGATTTTAGAATGGCTTTTTATTATTGGACGGAAAGGTATAACTGTTCGATTTTGTTGGGTTCCAGCACATGTAGGTGTGTCCGGGAATGAGAAGGCAGATTTACTGGCGAAGAATGCGGCATCCGAGTTGCTACCAAGGAGGTATCCCATTCCATGTAACGATTTCCTACCTTACATCAAGAAATTGGTATGTGATAAATGGCAACAGCACTGGGATAGTCAAGATGGCAATAAAATGAGGGAAGTAACAAATATCATATCACCTTGGAGGTATAACATGATTCCCCGAAAATGGGAGACGACTCTTTGTCGTCTCCGTATTGGTCACACACGGTTGACACACGAGTTTCTGCTGAAGGGCCAACACCAACCGTATTGCGAGGACTGCTTAGTACCTTTAACAGTGAGGCATTTGTTGACCGAATGCCCTAATTTTACTAACTTAAGAAATAGATATCTGTTTGAGGCTCGAGGTGAGGATGGCAGGTTTATCCTTGCCAAGATTCTTGGACATGATGTGTCTTACTATGCGAGCGGAATTTTTAGATTTATTTCAGAAGCAGGTCTTCTGAAAACTATTTAACCATTGTAATGACTTCTTAATTTTTATGTTTTTAATCGAATTTGCTTTTAATTTTCATATACAGTAAATGGTATCGGCGTCAATGACCTTAGATGTCAGGATGCCAGAAAACTTTCAATCAATCAATCAATCAATCTTGGCCAGCATTGTTGAACGGACGAAGTTGTTGCTCGATATGAGGCGTGCAGTTAGCGTAGATTAATTTTACATTTTGGATTCTCCGGGATAAAAAAGCAAAAAAAAAACTTAAGTGAAGGTTTTGGATACGGGATTTTTTTATGTATATATTTATTTTAATGTTGTTACTGTTCTTAACATGTTTTATTTTTCCGTGTTTCCTTTCCTCCCTGGGCTATTTTCCCTGTTGGAGCCCCTGGTCGTATAGCATCCTGCTTTTCCAACTAGGGTTGTAGCTTAGCAAATATTAGTAATAATAATAATAATAATAATAATAATAATAATAATAGCAGTACTGGTATGAGAAATAGTACTATATGTAGGTTAGTACATTTCTAGGCTTAGTAGATATGAAATATTCATTATTAAGATTGTTGAGCCTGAAGAATTGATGAACGGCTGTAAGTTTCAAGCACATCCATTAGTGCAATTAAATTACTTTTCTGCTATTTTTGTATCTGTATTCTAATTACGTTGATAAATTTGATGATGATACTAATAGACTTAGTCATCGAATGAGGTTTCAAGTTTATGCTACGTAAATTATAAAGTTTTCAATACTAAGGTTTATTAAGTAGTGTATTATAGAAACACACACACACGCACACACACACACACATATATATATATATATATATATATGTGTGTGTGTGTGTGTGTGTATATATATATACATATATTTGTGTGTATGTGTACTTTATATATATTATATATATATATATATATATATATATATATATATATATATATATATATATATATATATACATATATATAGTATGCGTCATCATTCTGTTTGTTTATACACACACTCTTATGGGAATGAAATCATGAAAGCCAATACTGTGCACTTTCAAAAAGAGCATAACAAACCTCTTGTTGATTATGTAAAACCAGCATAGTGAATTATACACTTATTTAGGTGAAACAGTCGACTTTTGGAATACTGTAGATAAATGCTTCAGATACAGCTACAGGTGTATTCCTCAACATTAGCAGAAATACCCGATGTCAAGAATACTCTATGTAACATTTGCATCTTAAAACCATTTCCTTCTCGTGTTCTCAGCATGAACGCTAAACAATTTATTCTATCATATTTCACACAAAGTCATCCAGGTCTGATGTCCCTATTTTTTATAATGGGTCTCTTCTTTATCCCCAACCCACATTAATTCCTCAATCTCGTCCCAGAGAGTGGGTTTCATCTTGTAAGTCTCACTGCAATCTCAATTAACAGTATTTATGTTGGGCCTAAGGTGGGAAATGTCTGAACAGATAGCACAGTGACTCTCTCTCTCTCTCTCTCTCTCTCTCTCTCTCTCTCTCTCTCTCTCTCTCTCTCTCTCTCTCTCTCTCTCTCTCTCTCTGCGTATTTTGTGCGTTTAATATTTCTATACTCAGTTCTTTTCACCATAGAGAGGTAGTGCCGTTCTTTTCATCGTTTCTTCAACTCTGAGATGTACTTTACATCCTATCTCTCATCTTGCTGTCCTGTTTCTTAACTTTATAATAGTGTAACTTTATGACAGCTACACTTTGGCACGGATTGGCCTCACTGGCCCCAGCATCGTGTTATATAGCCCCAATTCCTGAAATCCATTTGAATGCGATCCAATCCTAATTCTATTCTTTTAAGAAAACATTATTATTTTTCGGTTTTTATGTCTTGAGAGTCTCGGTTGAGATGCTTACTTTTCAAAAACTTTGAAAAATATTTCTTAACTGGAATAAGTCAACAGCTGTTCAAGATACAGCATCTCTCTCTCTCTCTCTCTCTCTCTCTCTCTCTCTCTCTCTCTCTCTCTCTCTCTCTCTCTCTCTCTCTCTCTCTCTCAGATACTCTTTGTTTAGTTTTCTTTTTTTCTTGAATAAACTAGTACTATTTTGAAAATAGGTCAACGCGGAAATTGATCTGAGAATTGATATATTCATCTCAGATATCAAAGCAACTTGTCTTTAATGTTGATCTGAATCATGACAGATAAATCGAAAAAAAGAATCTGCAAAGAATTACTTAGTTTTTTCTGAATATCTAGACTTTACAGTTAATTTTGATTAGAGAAAAACCATATATTTCATAAAAACAACAAGAGTTCCTTGACTACAAACCTTCCCAAGGGCTAAGTAATCTATTTCCTAATTGATGTACTTTCTATCGTAAATTTATATTTCTTTCTCTCCCAATACCTAATCAATTTTTATCATTCTCAAGGTGCATCTAGGTACAGATATTTGTGAAATTCCACCTGGATTTTTTTTCTGTAATCTTCTGATCAACAGAAACTGAACCAAACATAATTTTCTTTATATAGGTAATTACTTTCCAGCGTGTTGAAAAGAATTATGAATTGCATCGTTAAAGGAGTCTCCAGTATGGAAAACGGTAATAAAAAAGCCGTTTAATTGTGTTTTCCGGAATGCATTATGAAGCAAAGTGACATTTTCGCCACGCGAAAGGGCGATACTAACTGAATCCATTGAAACTATAAACTGCATAATCTGCTTTCAGTATTTGCTTTTGAGCGGAGTTTTTAGTTTGTTTGTTTATTATTATAATGATTTCATTCCTGGAAGTAGCTTTTGATTCTTGTAGCAAGAACATTCCTTTTGGATTATATGAATAATTTGCGTATTTCGGTCTATCCTCTGTGTAGTAATCGTACATTTCTTGGAGAATTTAGTTTATGGGGAATATTATGGAATATTCTTGTATTTTCCTCTTGTTTAAGGGGAATATGAATATTCTTGTATATTCCTCTTGTTTAGGGGAAATATGGAATATTCTTGTATTTTCCTATTGTTTAGGTGGAATATTATGAATATTCTTGTATTTTCCTCTTGTTTAGGGGGAACATTATGGAATATTCTTGTATTTTCCTCTTGTTTAGGGGAAATATTATGGAGTATTCTTGTATTTTCCTCTTGTTTAGGAGAAATATGGAATATTCTTGTATTTTCCTCTTGTTTAAGGGGAATATGAATATTCTTGTATTTTCCTCTTGTTTAGGGGGAATAATATGGAATATTCTTGTATTTTCCTCTTGTTTAGGGGGAACATTATGGAATATTCTTGTATTTTCCTCTTGTTTAGGGGGAATAATATGGAATATTCTTGTATTTTCTATTCATCCTTCGCGAAATGTTCTGGTAATGTGTCTCGATGACCAACAAATGTAAAAATGATAAAAAAAAAAAAATAAATTGAATTTCAACAGATATATTCACTGCCAACGGTCGTTATTTGATGAAATCACACCAATGAAAATTTTCACAGGCGTCCAACCTTCGGAGACCCAAACACTTGAAAGAAATTAAACCATCTCAAAACACATTGTCATTTCACCTTCATTCTAAAACTATTTATTTTTAAGTTGGAGTTTTGAAGTAAAATTGGCATTAAACATTTAAGTGATTTAGTGAGTCTTACTCCTTAATTGTTTATTTTATTTTTTTTTTTTTTTATTCAGAAAATCATCGTTCATGAAGAACCCAACGATGTTTAACTTTTATATCAATGATTTTTTAAATATTTTAATTTTCATTACCTCATATCGTTTATTTATTTCCTTATTTCCTTTCCTCACTGTGCTATTTTTCCCTGTTGGAACCCTTGGGCTTATAGCATCTTGTTTTTAACAACTAGGGTTGTAGCTTAGCTAGTAATAATAATGATATTGATCATTATGCTGTAAATTTAGACAGAAATAAAAGCATGTAATTGCTGACGTAATTTAAACACCAGGGCTAATTACTCATTTATGCAAAGTTTCACAAGGAAGGATCTTTTATTGCGGAAATTAAGCGTTGAAGCGATACAGTGACGTTCATGGTTTTAATTTCGGTTTACAAAACTAAGCTGTCTGCTTTGTTGTCGAATTAGTATGGCTTGCTTTGTATATATACATTTGCTGCTCTAGATTCAAAGCGTATGATGAAGTATCTTATGATTCATGAGGTTTATTAATGTTTCACATAAATGTTTGCTTCTAGTTGTTTATTGTCTATACGGTATTTCAAAGTTTGTATGAATACGCGCGCGCGGGTGCACACACAACACTATACAGTATATACTATATACTGTGTATATATATATATATATATATGCAAATATATATATAATATATATATATATATATATATATATATATATATACATACATACATACATACATACATACATACACTTACACACAACAAATGCAGTCATTTCCAGTCCCATGCAGGACAAAGGCGTCAGACATGCCTTTAGTCATGACTGGGGATTTGTCCATTTTCATCACCATGCTGGCCACTGCGGATTGGTGATGGTGATAGACTTCAGTCTGATCATTCACAGCAAATCAACATAGTATGGGGTGATGGGTGGCCCTGACTAGTACAACTTTGCTGATCGTAACGATACACAAACCCTATACCACGTTAAGGTATCCCCATTCGCATACATACATACATACATACATACATACATACATATATATATATATATATATATATATATATATATATACATGTATATATATACATACGTATATATACATATACATATGTATACATATATATTATATATACACATATATATGCATACATATATATATATACATATATACATATACATATATATATATCCATATATATGTATACATATATATACATATACATGTATACGTATGTGTTTGTATGTATATATATACATGTATGTATATATATATATATATATATATATGTGTGTGTGTATATACATATACATACATACATATGTGTATATAGTGTGTGTATGCATATGAGAGAAGGATAACGTCTGAATACTCAGTGGTTGTTATTTTGCTGTTTAATTAACGTACGCATACATTCCGCACGGCTTAATAAGTTTCAAACGTAATTAGTGTATACATTTCCCCGATAGAGTCCAATTTCTAAAATTAAAATCCGCGAACAGTTCCCAATATACCATTGCCTAAATTTTCTTCTACTTAATACCCCGAACTATAGTTTGTTCTCTTTCGCTACGAGGTCTTTTTCCAAGAATGACCCGCCATAGAGTTAAACTTTTATAAGGTTATTTTTCTGTAACAGTTTCCACATAATATTTTCTCTGAACTTTCGTCTTCATTGGGCAATATAAGATGCACTTACTGTGGGTGCCTTTTTATAATCATGTGTCGTTCATATTTTTCATTTTGGAATTATTAAAAAATTTATAACAAAATGGAAAGTGTTAGTGTCATGGGAATTACATTTCCAACATTTTGCTCATCAAACGTGATGATTTGCAATATTTCTTATCATACATGTATGTATGAATGTATATATATATATATATATATATATATATATATATATATATATATATATATATATATATATATATATATATATAAATGTATGTATATATGTATGTATGTATGTATATGTATTTATTTATGTATTGTAAAAGATGTTATGAATAAGAAATATTGTAACTTTAGATGACCTGCCCTCGTAGTATATGTGATATATTCATAAATGAACGTGCCACAAATATAAGGAACCAAAAAATGGTGAAAAGGTTAATGTAGCCGAAAGATTTTATTAGAATATTTTTAGGTGGTTTGGTCCGGTGGAAAGAATGAACAGAATTAGGTTATTGAATGGTCAGTTTAGTTCAGAAGTGCTCGGTTGTAAGAGGAGAGGAGAAACTTATAAGTTTTGCGTAACCAGGAAAAGCAAGGGTGCAAGATAGGAGTCAGTGGTGCAGTGTGTGATTTTGAGTTGCCATTTGCACAAGTGCGTGAAGAGACTACATTTATGGAAGTTTTATAGCACAAGGGGCTCATCCACATGTCAGCAAGTAAAGTGGAATTATGGTATCAACCGTAGTTTTTTATTTGTCTAGTCATCTCATGAAATGGAAACTGCATATATATATATATATATATATATATATATATA
>NC_090733.1:132781809-132789309 GCF_036898095.1 Palaemon carinicauda | reverse complement strand
TTCGTACACACATTGTTTTGACGTTGCCGGTAACAATTAATGGAGCCAAAGTTTGTAATTATTAACTACAGTCGCTAGGTAGTCCTTGTTCTTGTTATTAATTTCTCGTTATATCATTTACAATATTCGGTCTCCCCAGGCAATTCATAACTTCTAATTAGAATGGTTAGTTATGCTAATATTTTCTATTCGTTTGATTTAATATCCTTGCATACCATTCCTTTAGGTATAGCTCATTTCGTTCTGTTGCATTAGTTCAGTGTTTCTCAACCCTGGGGTAAAATACCCCAGTGGGGTAATGGACCCGTATTTTTGGGGTAATCAAGATGTTCTGAAATTGAGTTATTCACATTCCCATAATTATTGCCATAATTCATACACAAAATCTGCCATAATTAAAATGGAAAAGTTTGCATTTGTTTTGGATCCTTAACTATAAGCAGCCAATAGCGGGCTACATGATCCATACAGTTCATTAGGTGGCTGCAAAAAACATCCGATGTTATCGGGTATATGTTCAATGGGGTCATTGATTAGTTGGAAATAAAATTTTGGGGTAATCATTTCAAAAAGGTTGGGAAACACTGCATTAGTTGAACTTGTTACATTGTGTTGCATTAGTTACAACACTTTACGTTCCATTTAAAGGCCGCTCATGAATGGCAGAGGCAATGGACAGTGATTTTGCCTTAGCAAACAGGACAATGCCCTAGAAACTCACCATGGATTCGTGATCAGCGCCCAAGCCCCGTTTCCACCCAAGCTAGGACCAAGGAGGGGCAGCCAATGGCTGAAGACGTGACTCAGCGGGTAGACCGATAGGATCCACCAAACCCCTATCCTTAGCTCACAAGGTTGGGGAGGTTGCAGACACTAAAGGAACTAACGAGTTTCAGCGGGATTCGAACCCCAGTCTGGTGATAACCAGGCAGAGACAACAACCCTGGTTTTCCCTCCTACGTTTCATTGGAATAGTTTTAGCTCCTTACAGCCCAATCCATTAGTTTTAGTTGCTTACGTTGTTGTATTAGTTTAATTGCATACATTCCATTGTATTTTTAGCTTTTTACCATTGTAATAGATTTAACTAGTTTTAGATCCTTTTTTTTTTTTTTGCAATAATATTGAATCCTTACATTCCGTTCTTGTTTTAGCTCCTTATGTTCCATTGCATTAGTTTTAACTCCTTGCATTTGATTGCATTAATGCTATGTCCTTATGCTCCATTTCATTAATTTTAGTTCCCTATGTCCAATTGCATTAGTTTAGCTCCTTACTTTCCATTATACTAATTGTAGCTCCCTTTATTCCATTGAATTATGGTAGTGGTGAGCGATGTGGTAACGTCCATGACTGGCGAGCGCCAGACGGGTTCGTGTCCCGCTCAAACTAGTTAGTTTCTTTGGTCGCTGCAACATTACCATCCTTGTGAGCTATGGATGGTTGAATTGAATTGAATATAGGATTTAGGCATTAAGCCAAGCACTTGGGCATCAAAGGCCATTCAGCGCTATATAACGAAAATCATTCAATCATATCTGTATACTTACACCATTTAGTATCATTTTAACCTTTAATACAAATCGCAACACTTTCATACAATAAAATCTAGATGTGAAATAAATAGGGATTAAAAGGGTAAAATAAATAAATTAATTAATAAAATCAATTATAGCTCGTAATATAACCCAATATTTTGTATAAATTTTCTCAAGTTCAGGGTATTACAGTTTTCCCCCAGTATATCTCTTAAAGGTTTGTCCTGGAGTAAATGTGTCCTCCTCTGAAGATTAAAAACAGGACAATCGACTAAAATATGTTTAACATCCATTGTCACTTGACAGGTATTACAAAGAGGGGCCTGTCTCCCTTCCCCACTCTTCATTAAATAATGGGAGGTTTGGGGGAGCCTATAGGTCTATATGCTGCGTCATTAGCAGCCATTATCTGGCCCTTCTTAGTTGTAGGTTTGGTGGAAAGGGGCCATGGGTTGATCATATGTATATATGGTCAGTCTCCAGGGTATTGTCCCGCTCGATAGGACAATGTCACTGTTCCTTTTCCCCTGCCATTCATGAGTCGCCTTTAAACCTTTGAATTAGATTTATCTCATGTTACTGTGAATTAGGTTTAGCTTCTTACACTCGATTGCATAATTTTTACCTGCCGTTCCAATACAATAGTTTTAGCTCCTTACTTTCTACAGCGTTGGTTTCAACATTTGCACTTGATTACATTCATGTTAGATTCTTACCTTGTCTTGCATTGGTTTTGGCTCCTTACATTTCTTTGCATTAACCCGTCTCCTTATGTTCGATTATATTGGTATTAGCTCTGTACTTTCTATTGTATTATTTTTTCTTGTAATATTTTCAGCCCCTTTGCTTTAGTTTTAGCTCCGTACATTCCACTAAACTGATTTTATTTCCTTACGTGGCATTGCATTAGTATTAGTTATTAGTGTTCTATTGCATTAGTTGAACTCCATATGTTCCTTAGCATTGGTTTTAGATCTTTTCGTTCCACTGTATTAGTTTAGCCTTCACTGTTAAAAAGAAAACCGCAATTTTAATCGGAGATTCTCCGTAAAAAGATACTGTTCTCAGCCGTATTTCAGTAAAATACAGGCGACAGTCATTTTTTACCATACTTTATGATCTGTTACGGGTTGATGACCGTAATGTCATTCCTTAACGTCAACATATCCGTTTTTAAATGGGTAAATGCCTGACAACATTTATTCTAGAATTTTTACCGTTTTTTACGGTGAATTTTTAACAGTGCTGTACCAACCGTGTTTGACACAATTGTACATAATTCCTTTTGTATATATTATGCTTGTATCTTCGCTCCTCCCTCGCACTAAAACGAACATGAAAATTCATGTCTGCTGTTTTGCTCTGTGATATTGTCTGTCTCTTGAACATGTTATGTCCTGTTGCCTTGAGGTTTTGTATATAAAGGAGAGTGATCCTTAATAAATAACTCAGTCGTTTCCAATCTGCCTTTGAGTTCACACCCTTACTCGGCGCCGTCACAGTGCTGTACGTTTCATTACGATAGTTTAGCTCCTCACATCTATGACGATAGTTTCCTTTCTGTATCATGATCCAAAGGCATAGGTTCGAATCATGTCTTGAACATATGCCCTTTCATTTAAAATTTTCGTTACTATACTCTAGCGAAGGTAGAGCGAATTCGAGACTGGGTGTGTACTGGAAAGGAATTTCGTTACTATACTCTAGCGAAGGTAGAGCGAATTCGAGACTGGGTGTGTACTGGAAAGGAATTTCGTTACTATACTCTAGCGAAGGTAGAGCGAATTCAAGACTGGGTGCGTACTGGAAAGGAATTATAAATGGAAAAGAGTTCTCTTGCTTGAGGGTACACTCGGACACAATATTTTTTATCTTATTTCTCTTCCTCTTGTTTTGTTAAGTTTTTTTAGTTTATATCGGAAATATTTATTTTGATGTTACTGTTCTTAAAATATTTTATTTTTCCTTATTTCTTTTCCTCACTGAGCTATTTTCCCTGTTGGGCCTTTGGGCTTATAATATCCTGCTTTTACAACTAGGGTTGTAGCTTAGCAAGTAATGGTGATAATAATAAAGAGTTCTCTTGCTTTAGGGTACACTCGGACACAATATTTTTTATCTTATTTCTCTTCCTCTTGTTTTGTTAAGTTTTTATAGTTTATATCGGAAATATTTATTTTGATGTTACTGTTCTTAAAATATTTTATTTTTCCTTATTTCTTTTCCTCACTGAGCTATTTTCCCTGTTGGGCCTTTGGGCTTATAATATCCTGCTTTTACAACTAGGGTTGTAGCTTAGCAAGTAATGATGATAATAATAATAAAGGGCTTTGTCTAGGGAAGCAATAATGCATGAGAAATGTTTGTTCAAGAAATGAATTATGAGTGGGAAAGGGGTGCTTCCAGAAAATGAATAAAGAATTTAGAACGGAGTTTCCAGAGAATGAATCAGTGAATGTAATCTTTTCCAGAAAATCAGTCATGAATGTAAAATTAATATTTTCAGCGAATGAAGTAGCTAAATTTGCTGTAAGTAGATTTAATGGCATTCTGACTCAAAATAAAATAACATCCTTTATCACTCGAATGTTCGAAATCTTATTGAAATTACATTATTAAATCAAGAATAGAATCCAATTATAGGAAAAGAATAAAAAAAAAAAAATGTTTTGTTAGAATTCTGAAAGTAGATAGTTTGCTGAAATATAGGTTAAATATTTCATTTTCGTATAGTTATTCTTATTTCGAATAGTAATCTGCATAAGATTTCTTTATCTTGCTCAAGTTATTAAATAGATTTCTAATACACTCATCATCATATAGGATAATCGAACCTTGATGGGTGAATTGGAATTTTCAATGAGGATCTAGTTTATCTAGTTTGGTCTAGATATTAATCTCTGACACTTTCGTTCAATTATTTCATTATGCATTTTGCATAAGATTTTTTATAATTCTGACCATCGTTTGCATTCAGATCTTCCCGGACAGTTTCATCCTGTTCGTAATACTAGGCATGCAATTAATTCTAATAGACAGGATTTCTCCATCATGAGGCTCAATACTTCACAGTACTCTAGAAGTTTTATTCTAGTTGTTACCAAGGTGTAAAATGATCTTCCTAATCGGGTAGTTGTATCAGTGGAACTTCAAAAGTTCAAACTTGCAGCAATTGTATTTATATTGAACAGACTGACCTAAGTTTTTATAGTTTATATATGAAATATGTTAATGTTTTAAAAATATTTTATTCTAATTGTTCATTACTTCTTATATCGTTTATTTATTGCTTTATTTCCTTTCTCACTGGGCTTGTACCACCCGTGTCTCACACGAGCGTACATTATAACATTTCTCTTTTTTGTATATATTATCCTTTGTATCTTCGCTCTTCCCTCGCACTGACAGCAACTTGTTTTAACATGTCTGCATACTCTATTGTTAACTGTTAACAGAACCGGTTGCCGGTTGACAAGAAATAGCATGTCTGTATTTTGTGACCTTCTTTACCGGGACCTTATGTGTATATATACTCGATGTGTCATGATAAAGTTACTCAGTTGCTTTCATCTCGCCTTTGAGTCACAACCTACTCTTGGCTTGTCACAGGCTAATTTTCCCTGTTGGAGCCCCTGGTTATATCATCCTGCTTTTCCAGCTAGGGTTGTAGCTTAGCAAGTAATAATAATAATAATAATGATAACAATAATCATAGTTTATCCTACTACAGTTAACCAAAAATGGTTTTATATACCAAAGGTAGGGATTTATTTAAATCCAATTTTGAACCTAAGGAGTTTATCTTACGGATGCAAGACATGATCTGAATCTTTCGGCTCCAAGGGAGAAATCTTTGGACTGGCTGGCAGACAGAATTTCCTGCCAATATTCTTAATTTCGTTTACTTCATTATCAATATATCCAGGGCAATAAACCTGTAATGCTTTCAAGAAAAGGCGTTGGTTCATCTGTCAGGACAATAATAGATGAGCGTGTCATTATTTAGGAACTCGCTATGGTAAGATTTCTTTAGCTTTTTTTTACATACAAAGGCTTTGAAGTCTCAGGCTTTTATTAATTTGTTAGTATGTTGTTTTGTTTAGTTAAGAGCCATTGTAACATACAGTATCATCATCATCATCATCATCATCATCATTTCAGCCTTCAAAAGTCCTTTGTTGGATGTAGGCCTTCCCCAGGTTCCTGCACAGATTTCTATTGCAAGCTATTCTGTGCCACTGTTGCTTATGTTGGTCTAAGTCATCTCGCCAGCGGGTTTTTTTGTATCATAGAAAGCCTCTAATTACAGCAGAGAAAAAGAGCCATATGCATCGTGACACTCGGTACTGTGTTTTATGGAATCATTGTTAAAACTCTTCCGTGTTTTGTTTATTGTTACTTCTTTTATGGTGTAGTATTACTGGCAGGCATGATGCATTCGCCGTCTTTTATATGTCTATAGTAAAAAAAAAACGGTATTGCGTTTTCATTGCTGGTCACCAGACTTTAACCAGTTTTAAGGTATTTATTAATTAGACTATATTTTTTTACTGAAGTCTAAAAAGTATAGCAATATAAAAATTAGATGTATTTTTGGGGTAAGAAGTAAATAGCCAGGCATTTGCCGTTTTAAAAACGGATATATAGACCTAATATGGCTGAGAACCGCATATTATCCTGAGAATTCCTGTCCAAATTACGGTCTTTTTCAACAGTATAGTGTTTTCTTGAAATTTATGACAAAATTGGAGAGTTTGGGTGAGATAGTGACTCTCATGGTTTATATTAATATTAGTAGTAGCCAAGTTATAACACAATTTGAACAGGCGGAATGCTATAAGGCTAATGACTCCAACAGGGAATAATAGCCCAGTGATGAAAGGAAATGGAAATAGGAAATACATAAACTACAGGAGAAATAATGTTTATTTAATATGAAATATTTTAAGATTAGTAACAACTTTCCCCCTTAGTTAATTCTGAATTGTTTTCCCAGTAAAGCGAGAATACTTGATAGGAACCATTGTGGAGAAAAATCGTCTCTTAAAAGCACAATTTAATTAACTCTTTCCTGGAAAAGACGCCAAATCGAATACGAAAAAACTCTGTTGTTGCAATAAGAAAAAAATCAGGGAAAAAATAATGTAGTTAGGCGGTATTTGAAACTTAATTATGTAAATTGGACTATACCGTAAATATATACAGCAATTATTTTAGAAAGTATTGTATTGCAATTAAAATGCTGTTGAATAGTATCAGCTTAGAAATTCTCACGGATTTTAAATGATTGTCTTCATCACAGTAAAAAAAACAAGAAATAGAGATATATCTTTGTGCAAAACCATATTGAAATGTTTTTGTTCTAAGTAATTCGTTTTTTTTTTTTTTTTTTTTTTTTTTTTTTTTTTTTTTTTTTTTTATCATGAATGACGTATGACAAGCCATTAAGGGTAACATGTTTAACAGGATTATTTTGTTTTGATATCAATTGAGTAATAATATCATGTTGAGATTTCACCAACATAAAAATATCCTTTAAGAACGTAGTCAAACACACAATGGGCGTATTTTATAGAAGTTTATTCGTAAGAAACAGCTTGATCGATATCATATTTTTTCAGATATAACGAATTTAACAAACAAAACGTTTCTTGTTAAGAAAAATTTTGTTGAAAAATGAAAAATATTGATGATCTAGGAATGATTTGCGATGTAAGAGTTCATTTGTTTCTGTCTATAAATGATCTTGTTATTACATAATTAAAGTTGCTTGTCGGTAGCATTGATTAAGCGTATGTTGCTATTTTTTAAGAAAAAAAATTCCATTATTGTTCTTGAAAAGTTGGTATAAAATCTCTGAAAGTTCTGCCTTGAGATGACAAAGTATAGTAGTACAGGTACAAGAGTTATCTTAAGAGAATCCTTTATTAGTTCAAATATTCAAATTTTAGATACTGTCTGA
>NC_090733.1:132774309-132779309 GCF_036898095.1 Palaemon carinicauda | reverse complement strand
GTATATATATATATATATATATATATATATATAAACTATAAAAACTTGAAAAAAAAGAGGAAGAGAGATAAGATTGAATAGAGTGCCCGAGTGTACCCTCAAGCAAGATAACTCTACCCCAAGACAGTGAAAGACCATGGTAGAGAGGCTATGTTCACACATACGCAAATAAAACTTTTTCTTCGTCCTAAGAGGCTTTTTCTTCTAACTTAACTTTTTAACGACGCGGTTTCTGGTCAAAAGTTTTATTTATTTTTTTTACCAAAACCGTAGTTTCTTCAGGTCTCAAAGTGCCCAAGGATATTTTACTTTTAACATCAAAGATGATATAATTGCAGATAAAACCAATTACATTAGACCTTGTGATATGGGTCACTTTTTTTTTTTTTTATGACAAAATGAATGATATCTTAACCTACTAAGTGTTTCGTTTGTACCGAAACAGGTTTTCCTCCGTAGCAGGAAGGATAACGTCAACAGTCCACTTCAAGCATTACCTGCATGTTTATAGAACGTTACATCGGTACCTAGCTGTACTTACTTTATATCCTTCAGTGTAACTAAGGTTGCACTTTGGCACTGAACGGCCTCATAGGCCTCGGCACCTGGGTATTCAGCCCAAATTCATAAATTCATCCCAAACACCTTTGTATGTCTTAATTATCTTTTATTTTTTTTTTTATCCATTGCAGCAGCAAAGTATGTGGTAACTCATATAATTTATTAAAGTGTACTTGAATGTAATGAGAGAGAGAGAGAGAGAGAGAGAGAGAGAGAGAGAGAGAGAGAGAGAGAGAGAGAGAGAGAGTTACAAGGAGTTACAAGGATTTTGGATGTCTCAAAGACTTTTTAGTCCATCCGGGGAGACTCCATTTGCTCTTTGGGAGAGCGATTTAGTTTTAGCATTTATTATTATTATTATTATTACTATCCAAGCTACAACCCTAGTTGGAAAAGCAAGATGCTACAAGCCCAGGGGCTCCAACAGGGAAAAATAGCCCAGTGAGGAAAGGAAATAAGGAAATAAATAAATGAAGAGAACAAATTAACAATAAATCATTCTAAAATAAGAAACGTCAAAACAGACATGTCATATAATAAACTATCAACAACATCAATAACAAATATGTCATAAATAAACTATAAAAAGACTATGTCCGCCTGGTCAACAAAAAAGCATTTGCTCCAACTTTGAACTTTTGAAGTTCTACTGATTGGGTTCTTATGATTTTTAACTTATTCTTGAACTCGTTTTCCGTGTTACTGTTTATTACATCCGCTGGAAATCTATTCCAAGTATTTACTGTTTTGTATCCGTTACATCTGGCCTGATTTGTGCTAAGCGTGAATAGATTGTTGTAAGCTACATTTGTCATTCCTTTGAGAATTTTGAATGCCTCTATTAACTGTCCCCTTATTCGTCGAGTTTGTTTATCAAATAAGTTCAAACGTTCCATCCTCCGTCTATATCCAAATTGCCTCCGCGTTGGAACTAGTTTGGTGGCCCTTGTTTGTACTGCTTCCAATCTATCTATATCCTTCTGAATACTTGGAGCCCAGAATTGGACTCCGTATTCTAGATGGGGTCTTACTGGTGATGTGTACAGGTGTAGTACAGTGTCTTTGTTTGCGTATTTGAATTGTCTCTTTGTGTAACCTATTAGTTTTTGTGCTTTCTTTTCAGATTTTATGCTTTGCTTGGTGAACTCCAAATCCTTGCTGATCATAATACCGAGATCTTTCTATTTCATTATCCAGCAGCGAGTAATCTGATTGTGGATTGCTACAACCTATGTGCATGACTACATTTCCCACAGATGAAAGGGATTTGCCATTTTCTGAACCATTCTCCTACCTTCATTAGATCCTCTCTTAAGGCTTTTACATCTTCTGAGTTCGTGGCATTTGTGCCTAGTTTAGTACCGTCGGCAAATTTGGCTATTCTATATCTATGTCGTTAATGTACAATAGAAATAGCAATGGTCCAAGGACGGATCTTCAAGGTACTCGCTTGTAACAGCTGCCCACTCTGTTTTCTGTTTGTTAGCCAATCTTCGATCCATTCAGCTGACTCGTCAATAATGCCTATTGCTCTAATTTTGACTATTATGTTTTTATGAGGAACTTTGTCTATAGCCTTTTGAAAGTCTAGGTATATAATATCTATTGGCCTGCTTTTGTCATAAATGCTAAACATATTGGGAAAATTCCAAAATATTTGTCACAAATGATCTTTTTTGTCTAAAATCGTGTTGGCTGTCTATTAGATTATTGTTTTTCTTTGTATGTTCTACTATTGAATCTACTATAATTGATTCAAGAATTTTGCAAGGCACTGAAGTTAGACACACAGGTCTGTAGTTGCCTGGTTCTTCTTTTGGGCCCCTCTTGTAGATTGGAGGAACATTACCTAGTTTCCATCCTTGTGGTGCCTTTCTTTCGTTGGCTATCTTTCGGAACATTTTGTAAAAGAGAGAGAGAGAGAGAGAGAGAGAGAGAGAGAGAGAGAGAGAGGTCGATTAATTGAAATCAGTCATATTTATTTGTTGCAGTAGAATCTTTTGGTTTTCCTTCTCTCCCAAAGATCCCCATTAACGTCCCAAAGTATATTCATGCGAACGATAAAGGACAGCGGCCTATGGAATACTTTGTTTCATCCTATGGGCCTTTCTCACGCAGATGTCAGAGTCTGCTGCCTTGAGGTTTTTTTTTTTTTTTTTTTTTTTTTTTTTTTTTTTTTTTTTTTTTTTTTTTTTTTTTTTTTTTTTAAGATTCCGTCAGAAGTTGTTATGGAGCATTGAGGAGAAGGAAATAATCCAATAGCCATTAGTTTCCCTATTATTCTTATTAGATATCCTAACTAGGATTTACATCTGTATCGATTAAATAGTTAATATTATGTTTCCAGAATATCCTTTATGATCAAATGTAAGCCATCGGAAAGCGGTCAAAACGTATTACACCTCTGGCTGTCATATGTACGGGAAAAGATTCAACACTTTATCCCCTCTGCCATTTCTTGCTGTTACCCCATTTCCCTTTCTCATATTTATCATCCCTGTTACGAAGATGAATAAGCCTACAAAAACCGCCGAGTGGAGATATGCCGCCGACGGGTATTTCTGAGAATGGAAGCTTGGAAGTTCCATAAAAGTGACCTTTTGCCTCAGAGGCAGAGAAAGATATACAGTAGTCCAAGGAGGGTTCTTTATCTTACGAATTAGTCTCTCTCTCTCTCTCTCTCTCTCTCTCTCTCTCTCTCTCCAGGAGGGTTTTTTTATTTTATAAGTTAATTCTCTCTCTCTCTCTCTCTCTCTCTCTCTCTCTCCAGGGACGGTTTTTTATTTTACAAGTTAATTCTCTCTCTCTCTCTCTCTCTCTCTCTCTCTCTCCAGGATGGTTTTTTATCGTACGAATAAGTTCTCTCTCTTCTCTCTCTCTCTCTCTCTCTCTCTCCCAGGATGGTTTTTTTATCGTACGAATAAGTTCTCTCTCTCTCTCTCTCTCTCTCTCTCTCTCCAGGACGGTTTTTTATTTTATAAGTTAATTCTCTCTCTCTCTCTTCTCTCTCTCTCTCTCTCCAGGAGGGTTTTTTATTTTACAAGTTAATTCTCTCTCTCTCTCTCTCTTCTCTCTCTCTCTCTTTCTCTCTCTCTCTCTCTCTCTCTCCAAGAGGGTTTTTTTATCCAACTAATTCTCTCTCTCTCCTCTCTCTCTCTCTCTCTCTCTCTCCAGGATGGTTTTTTTATCGTACGAATAAGTTCTCTCTCTCTCTCTCTCTCTCTCTCTCTCTCTCTCACTCTCTCTCTCTCTCCAAGACGGTTTTTTTATTTTACAAAGTTAATTCTCTCTCTCTCTCTCTCTCCTCTCTCTCTCTCTCTCTATCTCTCCATTGGGTCCCCCGAAAAAAACGTGAGCTGTACTTTTTACGAACACCATCCCGAGATTAAAGAGGCTTTATAATTGCTCTTGTGTGATAGTATAAAGACCTCCACTGGGAAATAAAAGGTAAAGGCTATAAAACGCGCATTTGTCTTCCTTTTCAAAAGGTATGCCCAGGTGAAATTTATTGTATTTAGTAATGTTTTGTTTTCGTGTTTTGAATTGAAATGCCCCTCTTTTGAGCTGGATATTTTTAAAGTGATTCATTTTTAAGTAAAATCATCTCTTCGGTAATTTATTTTCATCCTCAAAAAGAAAGTAGATTTCTTTTTTGCTTCAGAGACATTAGGCATTTTTTCACTTACTGTTATTTTTTACGTATTTGACTATCTTGCTTTTTCAACCTTAATTTTCATTTTTTTTTTATCCACAAATTTCGATCTAATGGCTTTATGTCCAAATTTTCTAACCTACTGAAATAATAATATTTTGTGTCAGTTTTCGACTTGATAACTAATCATTTACATAAAACAAACGTAAAGTAAGACATTGAGGAGCCAGTAAGATATTTTTTTTTTTGGAAAGTTAATATAATATTACGAACACTAATTATGGGAAGAGAAGCTCGACTTATTAAATATACTAAATGTACAAATGATTGGGCAATCCTCGAAAAAGCCAAATTTTGAAGTTTGAAGAAAAAATTAACAATTGCCGTGTAATGAATGATAGCTTTGTGTCAAACTACACCTTCTGATTCGATGTTATTGAAGATATTAATTCCGCATCATTTACCAAATAAAAGTCACTTCCATTCCAATTTCATATGCAGAAAGGAAACAACAATAGATTGACACCCATCTCTTTTGCAATAGGAGGGAGAATGATGATTGACAATTACCATATAAAAAACAAGATAAAAATTGGCAATTCTGAAAGACGACATGCAAAAAAATATATATATTTACATGGCAATATCAGAACTTATTTATTTTCTAAGATAGTATTCAGACATTAAAAAAATATGTGTAATAGTTGCATTATGTTTATTGCTATTTAATTAGAATGTGTTAAAATTGATTTATTGTATAAAAAGTAATCAAGAAAGGGGATCGGAA
>NC_090733.1:132752812-132762812 GCF_036898095.1 Palaemon carinicauda | reverse complement strand
TGTGTGTGTGTGTGTGTGTGTGTAGAATTTTTGAATGCGGAGAGAGAGAAAGAAGAGAATAAGCAAAAATATAAATTGGCATTCTCATTAAATAAACATTAGGAAGGGGACTATATGGTTGTTTTTATGGAAATGCCATTACTCTGGCAACAACTGCTTTTACGACGTCTCTACCTCGATGGATAACAAAAACCTCTTTGGAATATTACTATGCATAACATGGAAAAGGGGAGCAAAGACCTTTGTTATTGTAATCCTTTTTCTTCTTTCCTTCTGCCACTTTATTCATTGTTTGTGTTTGTTTTCTTACAGAATAAATTGCAATATTGTATTTTATTGCTGTTCATGTAATTTAATTCCTAATTTTCTTATAGTGTTTCTGGTTGCCACCTTTGTTGTACATTTTTAGTATATGTGATTGCACAAATATTTGAGTTTCACCCATAAGTGACATTCTCAAAAAGCGATTGGTTTCAAAGGAAAATAAGACGTAGTTTTACATTTTTAGTAAACTTGATTGCACAAATATTTGAATTTCACCCATAAGTGACATTCTCAAAAAGCGTTTAGTTTCAAAGGAAAATAAGACGTAGTTTTACATTTTTAGTATACGTGATTACTCAAATATTTGAGTTTCACCCATAAGTGTCATTCTCAAAAAGCGATTGGTTTCAAAGGAAAACAAAGACTTCTTTTATTGCAAAGTTTGACAGCTTAGTGTTGAATCCTTATCACACTTTCTATGATTCATCTGCTTTACTGGATTTTCATCGCCGGCAGGTGGATCTTAAGTACACATACTGAGTATTCTGGTATATGCTATTATTATTATTATTATTATTATTATTATTATTATTATTATTACCAGCAAAGCTACAACCCTAGTTGGAAAAGCAAGATGCTATAAGCCCAAGGGCTCCAACGAAGAAAAATAGCGCAGTGAGGAAAGGAATTTAGGAAATAAAAAACGACATAAGAAGTAATGAACAATTAAAATATATTTTAAAAATAATAGCTATATTAAAACAGGTATTTCTGATATATGAAGACTTCAGCTTGTTCAACATAAAAACATTTGCTGCAAGTTTTGAACTTTTGAAGAATCAACCTAGCACTGATAAGTTCCTCCTGAGAGGCCTATTCAATAATTAGCTCTTTTATTATACAATCATCTCTTTTTCTCTACTATCCTAAACCCTTCCATGAACAGTGTATTTCAAACTTTCATCCACCATTTATATGCTATATCATTGTGTTTCTCACAATTATAACTACCTTTACTCCACTTATCAAGTGCCGAGTTTTATATTAGTGTGTCCAACATTTTCTATATAATTACATCCAACAATTGCTCTTTAAACCTTATTCAAAAGATGTTGCTCATATTTGTTTTATTTTAAAACTTCTTCAGAGGTTTAACTGCCTCTTTCACCTCCCCTCTGTGATCCGCCACCGCTGTTACGTTACTTTTATTTGTAATATTAATTTTCTTTTGACTATATTAGCGTTTGTTTTGCATTATTCCCTTTCTTATAGCAGTAGGTGCTGCAAACCCCCCCCCCCTCTAAAAAGGTTCTTTAATCCCTTTCCCATAATAGTAAATGCCCCCCCCCCAAAAAAAAGGTTCTTTAATCCCTTTCGCATAATAGTTAATGGCCCCCCCCCAAAAAAAATAGGTTCTTTAATCCCTTTCCCATAATAGTAAATGCCCCCCCCCCCAAAAAAAAAGGTTCTTTAATCTCTTTCCCATAATAGTAAATGCCCCCCCCCCAAAAAAAAGGTTCTTTAATCCCTTTCCCATAATAGTAAATGCCCCCCCCCAAAAAAAAAATAGGTTCTTTAATCCCTTTCCCATAATAGTAAATGCCCCCCCCCCAAAAAAAAAGGTTCTTTAATCTCTTTCCCATAATAGTAAATGCCCCCCCCCCAAAAAAAGGTTCTTTAATCCCTTTCCCATAATAGTAAATGCCCCCCCCCCCAAAAAAAAATAGGTTCTTTAATCCCTTTCCCATAATAGTAAATGCCCCCCCCCCCAAAAAAAAAGGTTCTTTAATCCCTTTCCCATATGAGTAAATGCCCCCCCCCCCCAAAAAAAAAGGTTATTTAATCCCTTTCCCATAATAGTAAATGCCCCCCCCCCAAAAAAAAGGTTATTTAATCCCTTTCCCATAATAGTAAATGCCCCCCCCCCCAAAAAAAAGGTTCTTTAATCCCTTTCCCATAATAGTAAATGCCCCCCCCCCAAAAAAAGGTTCTTTAATCCCTTTCCCATAATAGTAAATGCCCCCCCCCAAAAAAAGGTTCTTTAATCCCTTTCCCATAATCGTAAATGCCCCCCCCCCCAAAAAAAAGGTTCTTTAATCCCTTTCCCATAATAGTAAATGCCCCCCCCCCAAAAAAAAGGTTCTTTAATCCCTTTCCCATAATAGTAAATGCCCCCCCCCAAAAAAAAAGGTTCTTTAATCCCTTTCCCATAATAGTAAATGCCCCCACCCCCCCAAAAAAAGGTTCTTTAATCCCTTTCCCATAATAGTAAATGCCCCCCCCCCCAAAAAAAGGTTCTTTAATCCCTTTCCCATAATAGTAAATGCCCCCCCCAAAAAAAAAGGTTCTTTAATCCCTTTCCCATAATAGTAAATGCCCCCCCCCCCAAAAAAAAGGTTCTTTAATCCCTTTCCCATAGTAGTAAATGCCCCCCCCCAAAAAAAAAGGTTCTTTAATCCCTTTCCCATAATAGTAAATGCCCCCCCCCAAAAAAAAAGGTTCTTTAATCCCTTTCCCATAATAGTAAATGCCCCCCCCCAAAAAAAAAGGTTCTTTAATCCCTTTTCCATATTGGTAAATGCCCCCCCCCAAAAAAAAGGTTCTTTAATCCCTTTCCCATAATAGTAAATGCCCCCCCCCAAAAAAAAGGTTCTTTAATCCCTTTTCCATATTGGTAAATGCCCCCCCCCCAAAAAAAAGGTTCTTTAATCCCTTTCCCATAATAGTAAATCCCCCCCCCAAAAAAGGTTCTTTAATCCCTTTTCCATATTGGTAAATGCCCCTCCCCAAAAAAAAGGTTCTTTAATCCCTTTCCCATAATAGTAAATCCCCCCCCAAAAAAAGGTTCTTTAATCCCTTTTCCATATTGGTAAATGCCCCCCCCCCCAAAAAAAAAGGTTCTTTAATCCCTTTCCCATAATAGTAAATCCCCCCCCCAAAAAAAAGGTTCTTTAATCCCTTTTCCATATTGGTAAATGCCCCCCCCCAAAAAAAAAAGGTTCTTTAATCCCTTTCCCATAATAGTAAATGCCCCCCCCCCCAAAAAAAAAGGGTTCTTTAATCCCTTTCCCATATGAGTAAATGCCCCCCCCCCAAAAAAAAAGGTTATTTAATCCCTTTCCCATAATAGTAAATGCCCCCCCCCCCCAAAAAAAAAGGTTATTTAATCCCTTTCCCATAATAGTAAATGCCCCCCCCCCAAAAAAAAAGGTTCTTTAATCCCTTTCCCATAATAGTAAATGCCCCCCACCCCCCCCCCAAAAAAAAAGGTTCTTTAATCCCTTTCCCATAATAGTAAATGCCCCCCCCCCAAAAAAAAAGGGTTCTTTAATCCCTTTCCCATATGAGTAAATGCCCCCCCCCCCCAAAAAAAAAGGTTATTTAATCCCTTTCCCATAATAGTAAATGCCCCCCCCCCAAAAAAAAAGGTTATTTAATCCCTTTCCCATAATAGTAAATGCCCCCCCCCCAAAAAAAAAGGTTCTTTAATCCCTTTCCCATAATAGTAAATGCCCCCCACCCCCCCCCCAAAAAAAAAGGTTCTTTAATCCCTTTCCCATAATAGTAAATGCCCCCCACCCCCCCCCCAAAAAAAAAGGTTCTTTAATCCCTTTCCCATAATAGTAAATGCCCCCCCCCCAAAAAAAAGGTTCTTTAATCCCTTTCCCATAATCGTAAATGCCCCCCCCCCAAAAAAAAGGTTCTTTAATCCCTTTCCCATAATAGTAAATGCCCCCCCCCAAAAAAAAGGTTCTTTAATCCCTTTCCCATAATAGTAAATGCCCCCCCCCAAAAAAAAAGGTTCTTTAATCCCTTTCCCATAATAGTAAATGCCCCCCCCCCAAAAAAAAAAAGGTTCTTTAATCCCTTTCCCATAATAGTAAATGCCCCCCCCCCAAAAAAAGGTTCTTTAATCCCTTTCCCATAATAGTAAATGCCCCCCCCCCAAAAAAAAAGGTTCTTTAATCCCTTTCCCATAATAGTAAATGCCCCCCCCCCAAAAAAAAAAGGTTCTTTAATCCCTTTCCCATAATAGTAAATGCCCCCCCCCCCAAAAAAAAGGTTCTTTAATCCCTTTCCCATAATAGTAAATCCCCCCCCCAAAAAAAAAGGTTCTTTAATCCCTTTCCCATAATAGTAAATCCCCCCCCAAAAAAGGTTCTTTAATCCCTTTCCCATAATAGTAAATGCCCCCCACCCCCCCAAAAAAAAAAGGTTCTTTAATCCCTTTCCCATAATAGTAAATGCCCCCCCCCCAAAAAAAAAGGTTCTTTAATCCCTTTCCCATAATAGTAAATGCCCCCCCCCCCCAAAAAAAAGGTTCTTTAATCCCTTTCCCATAATAGTAAATGCCCCCCCCCCAAAAAAAAGGTTCTTTAATCCCTTTCCCATAATAGTAAATGCCCCCCCCCCAAAAAAAAAGGGTTCTTTAATCCCTTTCCCATAATAGTAAATGCCCCCCCCCCAAAAAAAAGGTTCTTTAATCCCTTTCCCATAATAGTAAATGCCCCCCCCCCAAAAAAAGGTTCTTTAATCCCTTTCCCATAATAGTAAATGCCCCCCCCCCCAAAAAAAAGGTTCTTTAATCCCTTTCCCATAATAGTAAATGCCCCCCCCCCAAAAAAAAGGTTCTTTAATCCCTTTCCCATAATAGTAAATGCCCCCCCCCCCAAAAAAAAGGTTCTTTAATCCCTTTCCCATAATAGTAAATGCCCCCCCCCCAAAAAAAAGGTTCTTTAATCCCTTTCCCATAATAGTAAATGCCCCCCCCCCCAAAAAAAAAGGTTCTTTAATCCCTTTCCCATAATAGTAAATGCCCCCCCCCAAAAAAAAAGGTTCTTTAATCCCTTTCCCATAATAGTAAATCCCCCCCCCAAAAAAAAAGGTTCTTTAATCCCTTTCCCATAATAGTAAATGCCCCCCCCCCAAAAAAAAGGTTCTTTAATCCCTTTCCCATAATAGTAAATGCCCCCCCCCCAAAAAAAAGGTTCTTTAATCCCTTTCCCATAATAGTAAATGCCCCCCCCCAAAAAAAAAGGTTCTTTAATCCCTTTCCCATAATAGTAAATGCCCCCCCCCCAAAAAAAGGTTCTTTAATCCCTTTCCCATAATAGTAAATGCCCCCCCCCCAAAAAAAAAGGTTCTTTAATCCCTTTCCCATAATAGTAAATCCCCCCCCCCAAAAAAAAGGTTCTTTAATCCCTTTCCCATAATAGTAAATCCCCCCCCAAAAAAGGTTCTTTAATCCCTTTCCCATAATAGTAAATGCCCCCCACCCCCCCAAAAAAAAAAGGTTCTTTAATCCCTTTCCCATAATAGTAAATGCCCCCCCCCAAAAAAAAAAGGTTCTTTAATCCCTTTCCCATAATAGTAAATGCCCCCCCCCCAAAAAAAAAAGGTTCTTTAATCCCTTTCCCATAATAGTAAATGCCCCCCCCCCCAAAAAAAAGGTTCTTTAATCCCTTTCCCATAATAGTAAATGCCCCCCCCCCCAAAAAAAAGGTTCTTTAATCCCTTTCCCATAATAGTAAATGCCCCCCCCCCAAAAAAAAAGGTTCTTTAATCCCTTTCCCATAATAGTAAATGCCCCCCCCCCAAAAAAAAAGGTTCTTTAATCCCTTTCCCATAATAGTAAATCCCCCCCCCCAAAAAAAAGGTTCTTTAATCCCTTTCCCATAATAGTAAATCCCCCCCCCAAAAAAGGTTCTTTAATCCCTTTCCCATAATAGTAAATGCCCCCCACCCCCCCAAAAAAAAAAGGTTCTTTAATCCCTTTCCCATAATAGTAAATGCCCCCCCCCCCAAAAAAAAGGTTCTTTAATCCCTTTCCCATAATAGTAAATCCCCCCCCCAAAAAAAAAGGTTCTTTAATCCCTTTCCCATAATAGTAAATCCCCCCCCAAAAAAGGTTCTTTAATCCCTTTCCCATAATAGTAAATGCCCCCCCCCCCAAAAAAAAAAGGTTCTTTAATCCCTTTCCCATAATAGTAAATGCCCCCCCCCAAAAAAAAAGGTTCTTTAATCCCTTTCCCATAATAGTAAATGCCCCCCCCCCAAAAAAAGGTTCTTTAATCCCTTTCCCATAATAGTAAATGCCCCCCCCCCAAAAAAAGGTTCTTTAATCCCTTTCCCATAATAGTAAATCCCCCCCCCCAATAAAAGGTTCTTTAATCCCTTTTCCATATTGGTAAATGCCCCCCCCCAAAAAAAAAGGTTCTTTAATCCCTTTCCCATAATAGTAAATGCCCCCCCCCCAAAAAAGGTTCTTTAATCCCTTTCCCATAATAGTAAATGCCCCCCCCCCAAAAAAAAAGGTTCTTTAATCCCTTTCCCATAATAGTAAATGCCCCCCCCACAAAAAAAGGTTCTTTAATCCCTTTTCCATATTGGTAAATGCCCCCCCCCCCAAAAAAAAAGGTTCTTTAATCCCTTTCCCATAATAGTAAATCCCCCCCCCCAAAAAAAAGGTTCTTTAATCCCTTTTCCATATTGGTAAATGCCCCTCCCCAAAAAAAAAGGTTCTTTAATCCCTTTCCCATAATAGTAAATCCCCCCCCCCCAAAAAAAGGTTCTTTAATCCCTTTTCCATATTGGTAAATGCCCCCCCCCCCAAAAAAAAGGTTCTTTAATCCCTTTCCCATAATAGTAAATGCCCCCCCCCCCAAAAAAAAAAGGTTCTTTAATCCCTTTCCCATAATAGTAAATCCCCCCCCCCAAAAAAAAAGGTTCTTTAATCCCTTTTCCATATTGGTAAATGCCCCCCCCCCCCAAAAAAAAGGTTCTTTAATCCCTTTCCCATAATAGTAAATGCCCCCCCCAAAAAAAAGGTTCTTTAATCCCTTTTCCATATTGGTAAATGCCCCCCCCCCAAAAAAAGGTTCTTTAATCCCTTTCCCATAATAGTAAATCCCCCCCCCAAAAAAAGGTTCTTTAATCCCTTTTCCATATTGGTAAATGCCCCTCCCCAAAAAAAAGGTTCTTTAATCCCTTTCCCATAATAGTAAATCCCCCCCCAAAAAAAGGTTCTTTAATCCCTTTTCCATATTGGTAAATGCCCCCCCCCCAAAAAAAAGGTTCTTTAATCCCTTTCCCATAATAGTAAATCCCCCCCCCAAAAAAAAGGTTCTTTAATCCCTTTTCCATATTGGTAAATGCCCCCCCCCCAAAAAAAAGGTTCTTTAATCCCTTTCCCATAATAGTAAATGCCCCTCCCCCCAAAAAAAAGGTTCTTTAATCCCTTTCCCATAATAGTAAATCCCCCCCCCCCCAAAAAAGGTTCTTTAATCCCTTTCCCATAATAGTAAATCCCCCCCCCCCAAAAAAAAGGTTCTTTAATCCCTTTCCCATAATAGTAAATGCCCCCCCCCTCAAAAAAAAAGGTTCTTTAATCCCTTTCCCATAATAGTAAATGCCCCCCCCCCAAAAAAAAAAAGGTTCTTTAATCCCTTTCCCATAATAGTAAATCCCCCCCCAAATAAAAAGGTTCTTTAATCCCTTTTCCATATTGGTAAATGCCCCCCCCCCCAAAAAAAAAAGGTTCTTTAATCCCTTTCCCATAATAGTAAATGCCCCCCCCCCCAAAAAAAAGGTTCTTTAATCCCTTTCCCATAATAGTAAATCCCCCCCCCCCAAAAAAGGTTTTTTAATCCCTTTTCCATATTGGTAAATGCCCCCCCCCCAAAAAAAAAGGTTCTTTAATCCCTTTCCCATAATAGTAAATGCCCCCCCCCCAAAAAAAAGGTTCTTTAATCCCTTTCCCATAATAGTAAATCCCCCCCCCCAAAAAAAAAGGTTCTTTAATCCCTTTCCCATAATAGTAAATCCCCCCCCCAAAAAAAAAGGTTCTTTAATCCCTTTCCCATAATAGTAAATCCCCCCCCCCAAAAAAAAGGTTCTTTAATCCCTTTCCCATAATAGTAAATCCCCCCCCCCAAAAAAAAGGTTCTTTAATCCCTTTCCCATAATAGTAAATGCCCCCCCCCCTCAAAAAAAAAGGTTCTTTAATCCCTTTCCCATAATAGTAAATGCCCCCCCCCCAAAAAAAGGTTCTTTAATCCCTTTCCCATAATAGTAAATCCCCCCCCAAATAAAAAGGTTCTTTAATCCCTTTTCCATATTGGTAAATGCCCCCCCCCAAAAAAAAAGGTTCTTTAATCCCTTTCCCATAATAGTAAATGCCCCCCCCCCCAAAAAAAAAGGTTCTTTAATCCCTTTCCCATAATAGTAAATCCCCCCCCCCCAAAAAAGGTTCTTTAATCCCTTTCCCATAATAGTAAATGCCCCCCCCCCAAAAAAAAAGGTTCTTTAATCCCTTTCCCATAATAGTAAATGCCCCCCCCCCAAAAAAAAGGTTCTTTAATCCCTTTCCCATAATAGTAAATGCCCCCACCCCCCCAAAAAAAGGTTCTTTAATCCCTTTCCCATAATAGTAAATGCCCCCACCCCCCCAAAAAAAAGGTTCTTTAATCCCTTTCCCATAATAGTAAATGCCCCCCCCCCCCAAAAAAAAGGTTCTTTAATCCCTTTCCCATAATAGTAAATGCCCCCACCCCCCCAAAAAAAGGTTCTTTAATCCCTTTCCCATAATAGTAAATGCCCCCACCCCCCAAAAAAAAAAGGTTCTTTAATCCCTTTCCCATAATAGTAAATGCCCCCCCTCCAAAAAAAAAAAAAAAAAAAAAAAAAAAAAAAAAAAAAAAAACAAGGTAATGATCACTGCAACAGTCTTATTAAAACAACGAATTGCTGATGAACCCTGTGTAGACAGCCGCCGTATCTGCTTTGTCACTTAGCTACACAGCCGCAGGAGTTCTCAGGATAGCGTAGAATCCCATCCATACAGCGCATTATTTAAATCTATCTTGCTCGCCCCCTCTTGTTCGGCGAAGCTGAGCCCTTCCTGTTACCTAATTCTTTATTACCATCTAACCAATCCTTCTACGTCTTCCTTTCCTCCTTCCTCCTCAAAGCTCTGAATTAGTAACCTTTCCCACCAGCCCATCATCTCGTATGCTTTTCACTTCAAAACTCCCTGACCCATCCATTCACATACCTTTTGCCACATGCTTTATAAAAAGGTCTTATCAATAGACTCTCTTTTTTCTTTTATTTGCCTTCACCATTCACACTCACCTCCAGTGAGGAAGGAGTGCTAGCTCAACTAGCGTTGAAAGCTGTGCTTTCTTATAGACACTCCATGGGACGGACACCCCCCCCCCTCCCTTCATTCTCCCACTACCTTACTCCGCCTATGCTCTCACTAACCTTTCTCATCTTCCTGCCATTCCCCCCCCCCCCCACCTCCTTTCATTCACCCACTACCTTACTCCGCCTATGCTCTGACTAACCTTTCTCATCTTCTTATCATTCGAAATATTTGGTACGTAATATTATCACAAATTTACGGCTTCCATTCTCCTCTCTATATTTAATTTTATTACTCCATTACCCGTTTGTATATTTAAATCAGGTCTTCAAAATAGTTAGCAACCTTAAATTATCGTGATATTGTTGATTATTTTAAGAATTAAAGATGTTTTGTCAAATAAGACGTTTTAGAGGAAAACGTTACACTCCCAGGCAGAGAGAGAGAGAGAGAGAGAGAGAGAGAGAGAGAGAGAGAGAGAGAGAGAGAGAGACTTTTTCCATACTGCAAAGTTTTCGGAAAACGTATATTTCCCGTAAGCTGCTCAACCAAAACTCTTAGGATTTATTTAGTTATAGGTGAAGTTAGAGG
>NC_090733.1:132732812-132742812 GCF_036898095.1 Palaemon carinicauda | reverse complement strand
GTATACATACACAGACATATATGTATTTATATATATAGATAAATATATATATGTATATATATATATATATGTGTGTGTGTGTGTGTGTGTTTATTTACATATATATTAGGTGTATATATGTACCTATGATCGTTAGCTTGAGATTGCAATTTTCGATAATAATTAACTGTAAATGCATTATTGGTTTAAATGAATAATTATGGGAAAATGTACATAGGAATATAATACTGGAAGAGAAATAGAATCTATCAGAGGAATAGAAGTCATACATAGGAATTGATAGAAACAACTTTTCCAGGTTATTATTATTATTATCACTTGTAAGGAAAGGAAACCAGGGAAAATATATTTTAAGAACATTAACAACATTAAAAGAAATATTTCCTAGGTGTGTAATATTTACTAATTCTTTATCATTTAATATCAATTTATCAATTTATAAGCATTAATAAATGTGGATATGAGATTTTCAATTGTTAATTTTATCGTGGGTTTTTTTTTTTTTTTTTTTTTTTTTTTTTTTCTTTTTTTTTTTTTTTTGCCATTTTATCTTTACATACAGTAGTAACTGATTGGGATTTTTTTGGAAAAACTGTCTTACAATTGTGTAATTTGTGAACATCGCGTTACAGAGCAATGTAAAATACATGGAAATTTCTGATCTAAGCAAATAATTGCTCGAGACCCTTATATAATCAAATATAAATCAATCAATTGAAGGTTACCGTATGATTTCGTATATACGCATTTTGGAACGTTTTCTGAAATGTAAATACTGGTAAGTTTACCTGACTAAGAATCATTAGCAGACCAGAATTAACGATCCGGGTGAAGCTTTTTGGGGGTTGAAGAGTAAGGTGACTTTTCTTTGTGTACTGAGTATTAATTTTTAATTTTATTATATTCATATCTTTATTATAACTGGAAATAAATGCTATGATAAGTAAACGAAGTATATAATGTAATTCCGATAAAATATTTTACCAATATTATCTTACTAGTTTAAAGCACCAATACACACGTGTGTGTGTATATATATATATATATATATATATATATATATATATATATGTATATATATATATGTATATATATACTGTAAATATATGTTTATATAAATATATGTGTATATATATATATATATATATATATATATATATATATATATATATATATATATATATATATATATATATATGAGAAAATGGATTTTTGTGCCATTTAGGTTGTTCACAGAATGGGCATAAAAGAGAATGAACTTGAATGGTATCTGAAATATATAAAGATGATATGCTTAGATACAAATAGGCATGCGTATATGCTGTACGTAGTGTGCGTGTGTTTGTATTACATGTATATATGTATATATGTGTGTATACATGTGTATATATATATATATATATATATATATATATATATATATATATATATATATATATATACTATACAGTATATATATATATATATATTATATAATTTATATATATACTGTATATATATATATATTTATATATATACTGTATATATATATATTTATATATATACTGTGTATATATATATATATATATATATATATATATATATATAGAGAGAGAGAGAGAGAGAGAGAGAGAGAGAGAGAGAGAGAGAGAGAGAGAGAGAGAGAGAGAGAGAGAGAGAGAGAGAGAGAGAGAGAATTCAAATGTGACATACACATTTAGAGGAATTGAATCCATTACATTAATTATTCTGCATATGAAAATCAACCTAAATTTTGCGTTCTGGTGGATAGTGGAATGATGAAAATGTTGGATTCACAATGAATAAGTTCTGCAGAGGATTGTTGAATATGATAACAGATAAAACATAGAATGAATTTGTAACTTTGCAAAAGCTGTGGAATAAAAGAGTGATTGATAGGAAGGTCTAAAGTAACAATGAATGGGCATTTTTGAACCAAGTAAATTTCACGGAAGTTAAAGGATA
The DNA here is from genome assembly GCF_036898095.1 of Palaemon carinicauda. NCBI lineage: Eukaryota > Metazoa > Arthropoda > Malacostraca > Decapoda > Palaemonidae > Palaemon > Palaemon carinicauda. The sequence goes on along the minus strand of NC_090733.1, from coordinate 132,740,847 downwards.
TTAACATTTTATGTAAATCATATCGATTGTTGTGTGTAAACGATGGTAAATATATAGATGGTACAAAAATGAGATAACAGAGATTAATAATTAAGCTGGCCATTTAAAGGTTTCAAGGCCACCATAAATGGCAGAGGCAAGGAAGAGTGACATAGCCCTATCAAGTAGGACAATGCCTTAGCGCCCACGCCCACTCTCCACCCAAGGTAGGACCAAGGAGTGCAGATAGACTTATAGTCCCCCCCCCATCCTTAGTGACAAGGCTGGTGAGGTTATAGCGAGCAAAGGAACTAACGAGTTTGAGAGGGACTCGAACCCCAGTCTGGCGTTCGCCAGTCAGGGACGTTATGTCGACGGAATGTGATGTCTGCGGAGAATGAATATCCATTTTCATCGTGTGGCAGAAGTTTTACAACCTGTGGGATTTTAAATCCAAAAAGCAAATGAATTTCCTGCATGATTGAGGTTGTGGTGGCCTATTGGAAAGGTCCCTGCTTGGTGTTCTGCTGGACGGGAGATTGAGTCCCGCTCAACCTCGATAGTTTCTTGTAATGATTGCAACCTTAAAATCCTTTTGAGCTAAGGATAGGGTGTTTGGGGAAGCCTTTAGGTCTACCTGCTGAGTCATGAACAGCCATTGCCTGGTCCTCCCAGATCCTAGCTTGGGTGGAGAGTGGGCGTGGGTGCTGATCGTATGGAGATAAGGAAAAAGTCTCCAGGGCATTTTCCTGCTAGAGCAATGACACTGTTCTTTGTTTCTGCTATTCATATGCGACCTTTAAACCTTTAATGATCTGCTATACATCAAGAGGTGTGCACCATGCGAATAATGCTTTTCACAAAATGACTGGTAGGAAGTAAATACTCCAATTTCCATTGTCTACATTCTTTTTGTCATGGAACGCTTAACTCACAGAATTCCGGAAGAAAAATAAAATGTTTAACGAAGAGTCGGAAACGGAATGTGGGATGTAAATTAGAAATATGTTTCAGAATCGAGGATCATTGGATTGTGGATTAAAATGAAAGATGCATAATACCTTGACACATCAAGAGAATAATAGATGATATTACGCGTTACGACATGTCACAACTTCCCCATCGCATATTATGCATTGTGATATTAAGGCGAAGTTTGCGTTTGTCGTCGAAATAAAGACGTTGCAAAGATAGTTCTTGTCTAGGCAATGACAGTCTCATAAAAATAACTCTGTGGTCCCCTTTCTAATGTTTGTTTAATGACGCTGTTGACAGGAAAGATAATGTATCAAGATATTTCACATACACACGCGCACACACACACACACACACACATATATATATATATATGTGTGTGTGTGTGTGTATACTGTAAGCGTGTGTGCACTTGCTTGAGTGTACTAGAATATGTAACTCTCTCTCTCTCTCTCTCTCTCTCTCTCTCTCTCTCTCTCTCTCTCTCTCTCTCTCTCTCTCTCTCTCTAATGTATAACAATATGCCGCTTTGAAATTTTTATACTGGATCAAGAAAGGTTTTTTTGTTAGTGCGTGATTGTTTGATTCTTTGTTTAATAGGACTTTTACTTAGGGACCTAAGTTTCACAAAATTGTATCCAGTAGATTTACATGCAGTAACTTAGTTGTAGCATATATACAATACATGGGAGTGAATGAAGTACAGAGCAATACATGAAAGATATGGAAGCATCATGATATTTCAGATTTTTTGTTCGACAAACAAGTGTTTGAAATGATGTTCGAACGTGTGAAGTGTGAACGGGGTATTTCGTTGTCGAACACGCTTATCAAACAGTTCGAAGAAAGTCTGTTCTCGCGTGACTTTTGTGGTCGGCTCTTTATTGTCTACAAACCGTATGTATTTATGGCTGACTCCGCCTCTTCGAACCGTTTCACAATCAGGTTCGACAACCGGGTTCGACGAACCGTTTTATTTCCTAATCCAGGGCGACAATGTAACACATTTGTAATTCAAATCCCCCCTTACCATTTCTCTCAATTAAATAGTCCATTTCTCTTCTGGTATTCTGCAAGCTTTCACTGAAGATTTGCTTTGTTGTATAAGTAATTAATTTCTTGTCCTGTTCTGTTTGTGTTGTGTTGAATTTACCCATCATTTTTTCCTGCGGCTGAAACAAATGAGCTCTCAAGCTCCCCCTTGTTTTGCTACATATGATATATTTAGCAGAATAAAAGTGGAGAGACTAACACTTACCATATACGTCTAAAAGGTGTTTCCTTTTATTATTACTTCAAAGTGTTGTCCAGAACACCTGTTTTAGATTTCTAGATTGTTTTATGTGACATCAAGTGAGATAGTTGCTCAAAGTTCAATGAGGAGCTTCCAATTTTGTCATATCTTGTTTTAAAGAGCTTCATTTTAATGTTGTCACGTTTTTATTTTCCTTCGTTTCCTCTTCTGAGTGGGCTATTTTCCCTGTTGGAGCCCCTGTGCTTATAGCATCCTGCTTTTCCAACTAGGCTTGAAGCCTATCAAATAATAATAATAATGATAATAATATCACTCATGTTTAAAAAAAAAAAAAAAAGCTTCATATATTCTATTCGTTAAATTTCTCTCATATTAAGGTAGCGTAAGTATAGGCATGTTAATTATTGCCACCCAGATTCTTGTAATAGTATAGTCGGCATGTGTACATTTGTATAATTATGTTTTTTGCATGTAGTAGCTGTTCTTTACAGCCTGGGTATAGCATATATTTGTACACACAAGCAGTAATATAGTAGTTTTCTCACTAGCATATCTATCTAAACGATGTAATCAACTCTCTCGACATAAAGGTATTTCACTGAACAGTTTGTCTTTACCAGTCACGGTTTTTAAGTTGTTTTATTTTGCTCTGATGGTTCATTGCACACATGCACATGCATATGTATATTTAGATATGCACATATAAAAATGCATATATACATATGTATATCTATGTGTACGGTTGCATATATGTATATAAAATGCGTATGTACATTTGAAATTTGACAGTACGTTGCAAAATTTACAACATTAGTCTATTAGTATTCACTATTTTCGATAAATGTATGTATACTGTATATATATATATATATATATATATATATATATATATATATATGTGTGTGTGTGTGTGTGTATATATATATATGTGTGTGTGTGTTTGTGTGTATATATATATATATATATATATATATATATATATATATATATATATATATATATGGGTGGCCTTGTTTATTTATGTATATGAAAAGTGAATGCATATATAAAATGTCACAATCATTTGTTTCCTAGCAAATGAGTATGTTCAAAAGTATCCCGTGAAATATTTAGTTTGCTGACGCACTGAGAAACACAGACGAAAATTCCGTCAGAAAATTTTGCATTATTCGACGAGTGTTTAGCCGATGTCACCTTTCTGAAATGACGTCAATGTCATATTCATAGCTACTTCTGGGGTGCATTTTGTTCTCGTGTTTATTATTCCTCGTTTGATGATATGCTAGTCACACTTGCTATTGTCGCTGAGAAAAATAAATTTTACTTTAATAACTATTGAAAATTTTGCATTAAAAGAAAAAGTCTCTCGGTGTATTTTGTTTTTATTATTATTAATATTATTATTATTATTACTACTACTACTAGCTAAGCTACAACCCTAGTTTGAAAAGCAAGATGCTATAAGCCCAAGGGCTCCAACAGGGAAAAATAGCCCAGTAAGGAAAAGAAATTAGGAAATAAATAAACGATTTAAGAAGTAATGAAAAAAATAAAATAAAATATTTAAAAAGACATTAACAACCTTAAAACAGACATTTCATATATAGAATATAAAAAGACTTATATCAGCCTGTTCAACATGAAAACATTTGCTGCAAATTGAACTTATAAAGTTCTACTGATTTAACTACCCGATTAGGAAGATGATTCCACAACTTGGTCACAGCTGGAATAAAACTTCTGGAATAGTGTAGTACTGATACTCATGATGGAGAAGGCCTGACTATTGGAATTAACTGCATGCCTAGTATTACGAACAGGATGGAACTGTCCAGGAAGATCTGAATGTAAAGGGTGGTCAGAATTCTGAATCTTACGCAACATGCATATTCAATTTTAGCCGTAATGTCTCATTTATTTCTTCATTTTCTTTAATTAGAAGAGAACACTTGACTTCATGACTTCGTAAATAAAGTATCTGATTATTTGAAATGTAATTGAAAAAACTTTTATGCATTCGTTGTAGTGCAATAGTTGTTATCATAATGCTTTTAATTTGATATTTTTTCAAGGTTGTGATGGTTTTTTTTTTTTTTTTTTTAATGGAACCTCTCCACAATCTTTTTACAAATAATATCATTAATCCTAAAGACTGATCTGTATAGGTAAGTCTGGGAAAAATTCTTTTCTATAGTTATTGAAAAATGTAATTCAAAGTCACACTTATCACTCTGATGCACTTCAGCTTCATGTTAGGATCACTTTCTGTTCGTACACCATCGTTATTATATTGGTATTGTATTGAATAATTGTTAAATTTTGAGTTCATTATCCTAACACTTCTTAATATGCTAAGTAAATATATTAAGAAGTCTTGATTACCCTAAGATTTATCCTTTGCACGGTTTTCCCCCGAAAATTGAAAACAGTCTGTTTGCACGAAGAGGACATTTCCATGAAGGTAAAATGCGCATCTATAAACCGCATAATCTCTTAACGAAAACTCTCTTAAACATTGCTGAGCACCGCTATAAATTCGATAAAAGACCACAAAGCGATGGAAATTATGTGCAATAACTGGCACGTCTGCTTTGAGTTAGGACACTTTTCACCTCTCATATTATTTCACTTTACTTTTGTCGGGATTTGCTGGAAAATTGATGTGAAGGGAAATGTTAGATTGTCGAAGATGTCGATTTAAATTTTTATTGTTTGTTGTACATCGTTTGAGAAAGAATCTAAGACGTATTTAACCTCGTTTGGAAATGAAGAAGTTATCAAGAATGTAAATGACAGTCACATTTTTATTTTGCTTTATACTGTTAAGTCAGAAATCACTCCATGATTTTTAATTTCATTGTTGTTGTTGTTGTTGTTGTTGTTGTTGTTGTTGTTGTTGTTGTTGTTGTTGTTGTTGTTGTTTTTTTTTTTTTTTTTTTTTTTTTTTTTTTTTTTTTTTTTTCTCTCTCTCTCTCTCTCCAAGACTCCCTATTTTAAGGCCAGTAAGCTGATCCCATTTTGGGAATAACTGAGGCTTAGATCTCCTTTTTACCAGTTTCTCTTCGACTTATTCTTGAACCAAATCTTACAACTATTTTTATATTTAGTTTTTTCCCTTTCTTTCTTTTGAGTTCTGCGTCTTCTTCTTTCTTTTAGTTATCAAATTGTTTATTATGCTACCAAAGTAACTACATTGGTTGAAAAGATAACAGTTATTTCATTAATAAAAAAGAATAAGGCAAAAGGAATGTTAAGATTTAAAAAAAAAAAGCAAGTTATTATTTAAATTCCCTTCTAAGTTTCCGACCAGTTTTGATTCATTAGATATCTGTAGTCCCCTTAAAAACAAGTTATTATTTAAATCCCCTTATGAGTTGCTGCCCCTTATTTTAATTAGTTTGAAGTAATTTAAACAAAGCAGATGGCATGAAATATATTTCCGTCCAGTTTTGATCCATTGGATGTCAGTAGAGTCCCCAAATAACACAGTCTTACATTATTATTTCCTTTCCATTAGTATTCACCAGAAACTATTTGAAGAAAAAAGCAAAGACGCATTTCCTAAACTTAAACATAACATAAACACAAAACATCACATGACACCAATAAATCATTCTACATTTTTTAAGACTGCTGATATTTCATGAGCTTGTAATTCTAATATTGGTTATTTTACCTTTAACGATACATGAAAGAAATATGGCAAACTATAATATCAAATTGACCTCACTTCTGTAAAGGTTACATTGATTAAGTAGCTGTGAATAATAAAATATTTTCTGAATGAAATGATCCTACCCCTTTAAGGATCCAGTTTTTTGAATTTTTCAATAGTGAAAAACGAGACAGTTTCGGTGTTATCGAGCAACAGTCCTTTGAATTTTTCCATAGTGAAAAACGAGACAGTTTCGGTGTTATCGAGCAACAGTCCTTTGAATTTTTCCATAGTGAAAAACGAGACAGTTTCGGTGTTATCGAGCAACAGTCCTTTGAATTTTTCCATAGTGAAAAACGAGACAGTTTCGGTGTTATCGAGCAACAGTCCTTTGAATTTTTCCATAGTGAAAAACGAGACAGTTTCGGTGTTATCGAGCAACAGTCCTTTGAATGTTTCCATAGTGAAAAACGAGACAGTTTCGGTGTTATCGAGCAACAGTCCTTTGAATTTTTCAATAGTGAAAAACGAGACAGTTTCGGTGTTATCGAGCAACAGTCCTTTGAATGTTTCCATAGTGAAAAACGAGACAGTTTCGGTGTTATCGAGCAACAGTCCTTTGAATTTTTCAATAGTGAAAAACGAGACAGTTTCGGTGTTATCGAGCAACAGTCCTTTGAATTTTTCAATAGTGAAACACGAGACAGTTTCGGTGTTATCGAGCAACAGTCCTTTGAATTTTTCCATAGTGAAAAACGAGACAGTTTCGGTGTTATCGAGCAACAGTCCTTTGAATTTTTCCATAGTGAAAAACGAGACAGTTTCGGTGTTATCGAGCAACAGTCCTTTGAATTTTTCAATAGTGAAAAACGAGACAGTTTCGGTGTTATCGAGCAACAGTCCTTTGAATTTTTCCATAGTGAAAAACGAGACAGTTTCGGTGTTATCGAGCAACAGTCCTTTGAATTTTTCAATAGTGAAAAACGAGACAGTTTCAGTGTTATCGAGCAACAGTCCTTTGAATTTTTCAATAGTTAAAAACGAGACAGTTTCGGTGTTATCGAGCAACAGTCCTTTGAATTTTTCAATAGTGAAAAACGAGACAGTTTCGGTGTTATCGAGCAACAGTCCTTTGTATTTTTCAATAGTGAAAAACGAGACAGTTTCGGCGTTATCGAGCAACAGTCCTGTGAATTTTTCAATAGTGAAAAACGAGACAGTTTCGGTGTTATCGAGCCAATGGATATTAAGGTTATGAGTGACCCTGGAATGGATGCTTGTGAAAGAATGATAAACATACACAGTATTTAATGATTAAGAGAGAATTATGAATCTGTATACTGTAGTACGTATATGTTGCTAATAAGTCGGAATGGTAGTTGAATCAGAGAGAGAGAGAGAGAGAGAGAGAGAGAGAGAGAGAGAGAGAGAGAGAGAGAGAGAGAGAGAGAGCTTCCTTATTAATTCTAATTTTTTTTCTGATTTTCTCATGACGTTATATTGTTCTTTCCGACGACGTAAATTACTTTTTTTACTGTTAGCAAGATGTAATGAGACAAATTTTTAAACAAATGAAATTTTTTTTTGTTTATTCTCCGCTGATTTAATTTATTCCAAGTTATATATCTCGAGCACTATTGTGACGTACGCACGCCAGGTAGTCTTTAAAAAAAAAAAAAAAAAAAAAAAAAGGTGGCTGAGATAGGGCGTACGTACTAACAGCAAGAGCCCGTGCCTTGCACATTACATATCTACGGCCAACATAATATACGATTTTTAATACTAAAGTCTAGAAATTTGCATAAAACCCGTTACTGGCCAAAGAAAAAAAATACGACAGTGCTCTATCTCCCTCTTAGCCTGTGGCTCAGACTCGCGTGTAGCTTATTCTGCGCATGCTCACAACAGCCAGACACCCTGTAGCTGGAACTGTGAAGTGCACAGTTCCAGATAAAGCTCTCTCTCTCTCTCTCTCTCTCTCTCTCTCTCTCTCTCTCTCTCTCTCTCTCTCTCTCTCTCTCTCTCTCTCTCTCTCCATTTGCATAAAGGGAAGGATTTTTTCTATACATAAAGGGAAGGATGGCTACAGACTTCAAGCTTGAGGATGATATATTGCATAAGTATAAAGAAAGGATTAAATGAAAAAAAAAATATCATTATATTGAATATTA
>NC_090733.1:132705312-132727812 GCF_036898095.1 Palaemon carinicauda | reverse complement strand
CTCAGTATTGGTTTTATTTCTCTACTTATATTTCCATAATTTTTCATGCTTTTTGTTTGAAATGTTTAGTGCTTTTTTTTTAATATTATTTATTTATTTATTCTTTATTGACAAAACTTTATATACATTGTAGTACAATATATATACTTAGTTTACACAAAACAGTGGGTTTTATTCTGTAACAATTATACATTTTCCCCATTACATTATAAAATATTTTGTCCAGAAAAATTATATTTTCTTCCATAAAGAAATATAAGGCTATTAATCAACCATCACAACAAACCCCCTCATACATCAACACCAAAACAAAACAAATATTTAATTATAAATCTTTAATACTTCAAATATATACTGGCACATTTACTATTGATTCAGCATAAAAAAAAAATAGGAGATTTGGGGTACCATGCAAAAGGGCATGAGTGAGGCCAGGCAAATCGATGTTGGTGATTCTGGCAAACACGTGCTAGTGGAGCCAACAAGTCGTGACATAAAGGAAGATATGCCGCAAAAGCATGATTTCATGCACATGCTAAAACTTTAAGAAGGTCCTATGCTGGCTCTTTGAAAACTATGACCTATTGCGGAGTCAGAAAGTGATATAGAGGAGAATTAAGATGCTAGAAAGTAACTCTTGTCTGAAGAAGAAGAGAGACGGACGTGAAAATGAAGAAAGTACAACTCGAGAAAAGAAACGAGGAAAGAAGCTATCTCAATAAAACTGTCAACTAAAACAGGGTAAAAGACTGCTAAAGGTAAAACAAGTGTAAAGATAATCATGATTGTAAAATAAGAACAGAAAGAAAGGAAAAATTAGATGATGCACAGATTATTGTAACTGTTGGGGGAATCGATAATTTCACTGCTATGTCAGGAATGATGGGGCTAATCCCCACCACTCCTGTTTGATTTTTTAAAAATATTTTTTCGACCAAATTGCTTTATTGCCACATGGACTAATCAAATGATTAAGTCAAGTGCATGAGGGAGGAGCAGAGAGGCCTTCAGCGTATCCATAGAGTGGGTGCAATATCGTTGACATTGGGCAGAATCTAGGTATTGTCATGTGGATGGGGATTATTGTCTTGCCCCCATGGGAGGTTCTGGACAAGTAACAAAGCATATTTTATGGCATCGTTCTCAGCAACGATGTCACGCAGGTGTATGAGGTGATCGGGAATTACTTTCAATAGGCATGCTAAACTGAAGGTTAATAGCAATAATTTGATTTTCATTCAGCCCGTCATGCAATACATCTGGGAGATGCCATAGTCTGTATATCCCGAAGAAATATCTGATCTGACGCCCTATTAAAGGGCATTGAAGAGGAAGGGGCATATCTCAATCACGGTATAGAACTCGAGGAAACCTGCAAAGTATAGCATAGATTTTACTTTCTGTATGATGTTCAGTCGGGTTATTTCCTTGATTTTATCATTTACTTTGGTGTTTCTTCATCTCTGCGTTACTCTGTTTGGAGACTCATGGATCACCTCTTAGGCAAAGGGTACTAGAGCTTATGTATCATTATTATTATTATTATTGTTGTTGTTGTTGTTGTTGTTATCTTTAGCTAGGCTACAACCCTAGTTAGAAAAGCAGAACGCTATAAGCCCAAGGGTTCCAACAGGGAAAATAGCTGAAAAGTGATATGGTCTATAAATAGGTAACATATATCTTTTCATCTTCGAATTACGGTGAACGAGACAACAAATCTCCCGTGACAAGTCCATTAGAAATACCATTAAGAAATGAGGGCGAATCTCATTAGGCCTTGAAACTACGCACAAACTTTGGATGTATAGTCGTTCTGAAGATTGTATAAAAGGAAAAGTTAAGAGAATCCTTTTTTTAAGGGAACGTTGGAATGGAAACAGCTGCTGAAACATTTTCTGAGATTGAAAGGAGCAAAAGGTCAAGATCAGTGAAAGATAATGCTATCATATGGTAGCCCTTAAAAATTGGAAGATGAAACGTTGGGTTATTAGAAACTTTGCATTTGACTTCGGTTGCAAAGGAAAATTAATTAGTTTAATTCTCTTTAAGTTGTGCTATTAATCTTTCCCTAGATTATAGTATTTTTATTATTTTAATTGTATGAAAAGGAACATTATGAATAATTAATACATGAATTGTTATTTTGTGTCACATCTTTCACATTCAAGGTTCGACCGGTTTTGAACCACTATTTATGACTATCATTTTCGGCTCGTAGCTTTCTTTTCTTTGATGTTTACTATTATTTCCCATTTTTCATTGCCATTTTCATTTATTTCGGTTGCATTTTTTCAGGAAAATTAATTAGCTGAATTCTCTCTAAGTTATTCTATTAATATTTCCTTAGATTAAAGTCTTTTTATTATTGTAAATATATGAATAATTGATACATGAATTACTTTATTATTATTTTTGGGTCCTGTTCTTGTTACATTTAAGTTTCGACTGGATTTTAACCACGATTTTTACTTCCATTTTATGCTACGTAGCTTTCTTTTCTTGGTGTAACTATTAATTCCCATTTTTCATCATGTCATTTTGTATACACTTGAAGTGACTCACCTTATTCCTGATATCTCCTGATATATTACTAAGGAAAGAAACCCTGGGTATAATGAAGCTGCGAGAGTGTGAAATTAAAAGTCACCGAAGAGATATTACCTCAAGGTAACTTATCTCGTTCCCCCATACACATTACGAAATCTTATGATTACCCATCTATTTATAAATCTATTTTCACGGTACAAATCCTTCTTTCTTCCTCTTTATAAGAGGTTTTTATGCACGAAGCTGAGAATTATTCCCCTCTCTCTCTCTCTCTCTCTCTCTCTCTCTCTCTCTCTCTCTCTCTCTCTCTCTCTCTCTCTCTCTCTCTCTATCTCTCTCTCCTCTCTCTCTCTCTCTCTCTCTCTCTCTCTCTCTCTCTCTCTCTCTCTCTATATATATATATATATATATATATATATATATATATATATATATATGTATATAGTATTTAATAAAATGGAAAATCTAACATTTTAGATGGTTTTATGAGTACAATCTTCCCCAAATATCCCAGTGCTATGTGAAAGTGGGGAACCACCTTTGTCCCTACACTGAGATTTTGCATCCATGCGAAGCGCATTAAATATGATATCCACCAATTCTCCAACAAAGAAGTTATTCAACCAAGGTGACATAAATAATCATGAACCACCATCCCCAATTAGAGCTAATAGGCTTTACAATCTACAAACATCGGAATGAACCGTATTCAACCATCTTTTATTTCCTCTACATTGGACCATGAGGAAAACAAAAATATGCTTTCATCCTTTTTATTTGCCAAAGAAATATAGCTATACTGCGAGTCACCTTAAACAACATGTCTTGGAACATTCCAAAGGAAAGGGTCTTTTATCATGGTGTATGCTGTATACTGATGGCTCAAAATCTGCAATGGGTACTGGCTTTGCTGCAGTATTCCCAGACAAAAATAGTCAGCTATCATTACCCAGAGAAGCATCATTATTTATATCAGAATATATCAGAACTATCAGCGATTATATTAGCAATTGAGATTATTAAAACAATCGGAGATAGGGCGAAACATAAGTTTTTAAGTTGTATCGATTCAAGAAGTGCCATACATGCCATAAAGGGTAACGCTCATAATAGACAGTGGGTATTGGAAATTAAAGATCTCCTTGACGGGTTCTACTCCTGTGGGTTAAATTTAGAAATATGTTGGATCCCTGGCCATGTTTGGGTTTTAGATAATGAAAAAGCGAAACTGGCAACTAAATCTTCAATCAATTTACCAAAGCAAACATTTCCATTACCCGCGAAAGGTTATATAACCCACTAGCCTCCTGGCTAATACAGTGGTAACGTGTTTGCCTAGCATTTCGCATGGCAAGAGATCGATCCCCGCCCAGGACCGTGAGTTTAAGCTGTTTACTGGGGAGGCTACTGCTGTGGTAGGGCACCACAGTAGGGGGTTGGGCCTGCCCGGCTGACGTTCTGGTGAGCAATCTATTCTGATGGAACCGGAACTGAAACCAGTCACCTTTAACCTTTAACTTGCATTTTTTAGTTACAAAAGGGTAAGAGCATTGGAATAACGAATCGGGCGGTAATAAATTAATAAGTTGAAAGAAACAAAGCCAACTGTTTCTATATGGTAATTTTCAGTGGAAAAGGAAACGAAGACTGAAGTAATTTTAGCCTGATTGCGCATAGGTCACACAAAACTGACACATGGGTATTTGATGGTGGCCGATGTGGTCACGTCCCTGACTGGTGAATGCCAGGTTGGGGTTCGAGTACGTTCAAACTTGTTAGTTTCTTTGGTCGCTGAAACCTCACCATCTTTGTGCGCTAAGGGGGGGGGGGGCTAATAGGTCTATCTGCTGAGTCATCAGCAGCCATTGCTTTGCCGCCCTTGGTCTGAGCTTGGGTAGAGAGGTGTCTTGGGCGTTGATCATATATATATATATATATATATATATATATATATATATATATACATACGTATATATATATATACATATACATATATATATACGTATATATATATATATATATATATATGTGTGTGTGTGTGTGTGTGTGTGTGTGTGTGTGTGTGTGTGTTCAACGATATATATGGTCAGTCTCTAGGACATCGACCTGCTTGATAGGGCAATGACACTGTCCCTTTGCCCCTACCATTCATGAGTGGCCTTTAAACCTTTAAACACCTCGTACAACAGTATCCAGGTGCAATGAGTTTTACTGGATTTTTACCAATTGTAAAGTTTTTAAAAGAGAAAGACTCATGCTTTGGTGAGAAATGTTTTATTGGCCTTTTATCGGACTGTGAGATTTTTTTTTCAAGATTTTAACTCTTTTAAGAAACAGGTTTTATAGATAAGATAAGAAACAGATTTTATAGATAAGATTTAAATTTATATTTATCATAGATTTTTGCCTCAATTTATTTTCTAGTCTTTATATATTTTATTTATTTATTTTTTTTGTTAGCATTAATATGAATATTTTTTTTATTCCAGAATTTAATCAGGCTAGCTCTGTAGGAGTTGAGCATGAGTTATTGAGCTGGCTAATCTCATCCTTTTAATAATAAAATAATGACTTACTCATATATATATATATATGAATACATATATATATGTATGTATGTATGTATGTATGTATATATATATATATAAAATGGACTATTGGTTTATTTAGATAGAAGAAAGTGAGAGATAAATACTAGGCAATTATGACTAATTTTCAAGTTTCAAACTTGAGCATAAATTCTGGTCTTGAAGTTTCACTACCAATTATGTTTTTTTCTGTGACTTGAATGTTCAGTATTCCCTAATGTTATGACGCAGCAATGCATAAAAGGGAAAGGAAAACAAAATTAGTGTTTATCGGTAAAACCCACTGAAACTCTCAAGTCGAAATTATGGCCTCCTCAAAAATGGTCCCTTTGAACTTATCCCCCCAAAACTTTGTAAGTCAGACACCTTTTCCCCCTCCCCCTGGTTTCCTCAAAAATGGTTCCTATGAACTTATTCTTTGAAAACTATATAAGTCAGACATCTTTCCCATCCACCTACTGTGACGAGCCGAGAGAGGGGAGTGAACTCAAAGGCAGATTGGAAACGACTGAGTTATATATTAAGGAACACTCTTCTTTATATACAAAACCTCAAGGCAACAGGACATAACCTGTTCGAGAGACAGACAATGTTCAGAGTAAAACAGCAGACATGAATTTGCATGTTCGTTTGAGTGCGAGGGAAGAGCGAATATACAAGCATATTATATATAAAAGGAATTATGTACAATTGTGTGACACACGGTTGGTACACTACCCTGGGTTCCTCAAAAAAATGGTTCCTATTAACTTTTCCTCTGAAAGATTTGTAAGTCAGACACCCACACCCCATCCACCTATTCCTGGCTCCCTCAAAAATGGTTCCTATGAACCTATCCCCTGAAAACTCTGTAAGTCAGACACCCCCACCAACCACTTCACCTTGGCTTCCTTAAAAATGGTTCCTATGAACTTATTCCCTGAAAACTCTGTAAGTCAGACACCCCCACCTTGGCTTCCTGAAAAATGGTTCCTATGAACCTATCCCCTGAAAACTTTGTAATTCAGACACCCCCACCAACCACTTCACCTTGGCTTCCTTAAAAAGGGTGCCTATGAACTTATCCCCTGAATACTATGTAAGTCAGACATCCCACCCAACCACCTAGTCTGGCTTCCTTAAAAATGGATCCTATGAACTTATCCTCTGAAAGATTTGTAAGTCAGACATCCCACCCAACCACCTAGTCTGGCTTCCTTAAAAATGGTTCCTATGAACTTATCCCCTGAAAGATTTGGAAGTCAGACACTCCCCCTCCCTGCCATCCACTTCCCTCCTGGCTTCCTCAAAAATGGTTCCTATGAACTTATCCCCTGAAAGATTTGGAAGTCAGACACTCCCCCTCCCTGCCATCCACTTCCCTCCTGGCTTCCTCAAAAATGGTTCCTATGAACTTATCCCCTGAAAGATTTGGAAGTCAGACACTCCCCCTCCCTGCCATCCACTTCCCTCCTGGCTTCCTCAAAAATGGTTCCTATGAACTTATCCCCTGAAAGATTTGGAAGTCAGACACTCCCCCTCCCTGCCATCCACTTCCCCCTGGCTTCCTCAAAAATGGTTCCTATGAACTTATCCCCTGAAAGATTTGGAAGTCAGACACTCCCCCTCCCTGCCATCCACTTCCCTCCTGGCTTCCTCAAAAATGGTTCCTATGAACTTATCCCCTGAAAGATTTGGAAGTCAGACACTCCCCCTCCCTGCCATCCACTTCCCCCTGGCTTCCTCAAAAATGGTTCCTATGAACTTATCCCCTGAAAGATTTGGAAGTCAGACACTCCCCCTCCCTGCCATCCACTTCCCTCCTGGCTTCCTCAAAAATGGTTCCTATGAACTTATCCCCTGAAAGATTTGGAAGTCAGACACTCCCCCTCCCTGCCATCCACCTCCCCCTGGCTTCCTTAAAAATGGTTCCTATGAACTTATCCCCTGAAAGATTTGGAAGTCAGACACTCCCCCTCCCTGCCATCCACCTCCCCCTGGCTTCCTTAAAAATGGTTCCTATGAACTTATCCCCTGAAAGATTTGGAAGTCAGACACTCCCCCTCCCTGCCATCCACTTCCCCCTGGCTTCCTCAAAAATGGTTCTTATGAACTTATCCCCTGAAAGATTTGGAAGTCAGACACTCCCCCTCCCTGCCATCCACTTCCCCCTGGCTTCCTCAAAAATGGTTCTTATGAACTTATCCCCTGAAAGATTTGGAAGTCAGACACTCCCCCTCCCTGCCATCCACTTCCCCCTGGCTTCCTCAAAAATGGTTCCTATGAACTTATCCCCTGAAAGATTTGGAAGTCAGACACTCCCCCTCCCTGCCATCCACTTCCCTCCTGGCTTCCTCAAAAATGGTTCCTATGAACTTATCCCCTGAAAGATTTGGAAGTCAGACACTCCCCCTCCCTGCCATCCACTTCCCCCTGGCTTCCTCAAAAATGGTTCTTATGAACTTATCCCCTGAAAGATTTGGAAGTCAGACACTCCCCCTCCCTGCCATCCACTTCCCTCCTGGCTTCCTCAAAAATGGTTCCTATGAACTTATCCCCTGAAAGATTTGGAAGTCAGACACTCCCCCTCCCTGCCATCCACTTCCCCCCTGGCTTCCTCAAAAATGGTTCCTATGAACTTATCCCCTGAAAGATTTGGAAGTCAGACACTCCCCCTCCCTGCCATCCACCTCCCCCTGGCTTCCTTAAAAATGGTTCTTATGAACTTATCCCCTGAAAGATTTGGAAGTCAGACACTCCCCCTCCCTGCCATCCACTTCCCTCCTGGCTTCCTCAAAAATGGTTCCTATGAACTTATCCCCTGAAAGATTTGGAAGTCAGACACTCCCCCTCCCTGCCATCCACCTCCCCCTGGCTTCCTTAAAAATGGTTCCTATGAACTTATCCCCTGAAAGATTTGGAAGTCAGACACTCCCCCTCCCTGCCATCCACCTCCCCCTGGCTTCCTTAAAAATGGTTCCTATGAACTTATCCCCTGAAAGATTTGGAAGTCAGACACTCCCCCTCCCTGCCATCCACTTCCCTCCTGGCTTCCTCAAAAATGGTTCTTATGAACTTATCCCCTGAAAGATTTGGAAGTCAGACACTCCCCCTCCCTGCCATCCACTTCCCTCCTGGCTTCCTCAAAAATGGTTCCTATGAACTTATCCCCTGAAAGATTTGGAAGTCAGACACTCCCCCTCCCTGCCATCCACTTCCCCCTGGCTTCCTTAAAAATGGTTCCTATGAACTTATCCCCTGAAAGATTTGGAAGTCAGACACTCCCCCTCCCTGCCATCCACTTCCCCCTGGCTTCCTCAAAAATGGTTCTTATGAACTTATCCCCTGAAAGATTTGGAAGTCAGACACTCCCCCTCCCTGCCATCCACTTCCCTCCTGGCTTCCTCAAAAATGGTTCCTATGAACTTATCCCCTGAAAGATTTGGAAGTCAGACACTCCCCCTCCCTGCCATCCACTTCCCCCTGGCTTCCTCAAAAATGGTTCTTATGAACTTATCCCCTGAAAGATTTGGAAGTCAGACACTCCCCCTCCCTGCCATCCACTTCCCTCCTGGCTTCCTCAAAAATGGTTCTTATGAACTTATCCCCTGAAAGATTTGGAAGTCAGACACTCCCCCTCCCTGCCATCCACCTCCCCCTGGCTTCCTCAAAAATGGTTCTTATGAACTTATCCCCTGAAAGATTTGGAAGTCAGACACTCCCCCTCCCTGCCATCCACTTCCCCCTGGCTTCCTCAAAAATGGTTCTTATGAACTTATCCCCTGAAAGATTTGGAAGTCAGACACTCCCCCTCCCTGCCATCCACTTCCCTCCTGGCTTCCTCAAAAATGGTTCCTATGAACTTATCCCCTGAAAGATTTGGAAGTCAGACACTCCCCCTCCCTGCCATCCACTTCCCCCTGGCTTCCTCAAAAATGGTTCTTATGAACTTATCCCCTGAAAGATTTGGAAGTCAGACACTCCCCCTCCCTGCCATCCACTTCCCTCCTGGCTTCCTCAAAAATGGTTCTTATGAACTTATCCCCTGAAAGATTTGGAAGTCAGACACTCCCCCTCCCTGCCATCCACCTCCCCCTGGCTTCCTCAAAAATGGTTCTTATGAACTTATCCCCTGAAAGATTTGGAAGTCAGACACTCCCCCTCCCTGCCATCCACTTCCCCCTGGCTTCCTCAAAAATGGTTCTTATGAACTTATCCCCTGAAAGATTTGGAAGTCAGACACTCCCCCTCCCTGCCATCCACTTCCCTCCTGGCTTCCTCAAAAATGGTTCCTATGAACTTATCCCCTGAAAGATTTGGAAGTCAGACACTCCCCCTCCCTGCCATCCACTTCCCCCTGGCTTCCTCAAAAATGGTTCTTATGAACTTATCCCCTGAAAGATTTGGAAGTCAGACACTCCCCCTCCCTGCCATCCACTTCCCTCCTGGCTTCCTCAAAAATGGTTCTTATGAACTTATCCCCTGAAAGATTTGGAAGTCAGACACTCCCCCTCCCTGCCATCCACTTCCCCCTGGCTTCCTTAAAAATGGTTCCTATGAACTTATCCCCTGAAAGATTTGGAAGTCAGACACTCCCCCTCCCTGCCATCCACTTCCCTCCTGGCTTCCTCAAAAATGGTTCTTATGAACTTATCCCCTGAAAGATTTGGAAGTCAGACACTCCCCCTCCCTGCCATCCACTTCCCCCTGGCTTCCTCAAAAATGGTTCTTATGAACTTATCCCCTGAAAGATTTGGAAGTCAGACACTCCCCCTCCCTGCCATCCACTTCCCTCCTGGCTTCCTCAAAAATGGTTCCTATGAACTTATCCCCTGAAAGATTTGGAAGTCAGACACTCCCCCTCCCTGCCATCCACTTCCCCCTGGCTTCCTTAAAAATGGTTCCTATGAACTTATCCCCTGAAAGATTTGGAAGTCAGACACTCCCCCTCCCTGCCATCCACCTCCCCCTGGCTTCCTCAAAAATGGTTCTTATGAACTTATCCCCTGAAAGATTTGGAAGTCAGACACTCCCCCTCCCTGCCATCCACTTCCCCCTGGCTTCCTCAAAAATGGTTCTTATGAACTTATCCCCTGAAAGATTTGGAAGTCAGACACTCCCCCTCCCTGCCATCCACTTCCCTCCTGGCTTCCTCAAAAATGGTTCCTATGAACTTATCCCCTGAAAGATTTGGAAGTCAGACACTCCCCCTCCCTGCCATCCACTTCCCCCTGGCTTCCTTAAAAATGGTTCCTATGAACTTATCCCCTGAAAGATTTGGAAGTCAGACACTCCCCCTCCCTGCCATCCACCTCCCCCTGGCTTCCTCAAAAATGGTTCTTATGAACTTATCCCCTGAAAGATTTGGAAGTCAGACACTCCCCCTCCCTGCCATCCACTTCCCCCTGGCTTCCTCAAAAATGGTTCTTATGAACTTATCCCCTGAAAGATTTGGAAGTCAGACACTCCCCCTCCCTGCCATCCACTTCCCTCCTGGCTTCCTCAAAAATGGTTCCTATGAACTTATCCCCTGAAAGATTTGGAAGTCAGACACTCCCCCTCCCTGCCATCCACTTCCCCCTGGCTTCCTCAAAAATGGTTCTTATGAACTTATCCCCTGAAAGATTTGGAAGTCAGACACTCCCCCTCCCTGCCATCCACTTCCCTCCTGGCTTCCTCAAAAATGGTTCTTATGAACTTATCCCCTGAAAGATTTGGAAGTCAGACACTCCCCCTCCCTGCCATCCACTTCCCCCTGGCTTCCTTAAAAATGGTTCCTATGAACTTATCCCCTGAAAGATTTGGAAGTCAGACACTCCCCCTCCCTGCCATCCACTTCCCTCCTGGCTTCCTCAAAAATGGTTCTTATGAACTTATCCCCTGAAAGATTTGGAAGTCAGACACTCCCCCTCCCTGCCATCCACTTCCCCCTGGCTTCCTCAAAAATGGTTCTTATGAACTTATCCCCTGAAAGATTTGGAAGTCAGACACTCCCCCTCCCTGCCATCCACTTCCCTCCTGGCTTCCTCAAAAATGGTTCCTATGAACTTATCCCCTGAAAGATTTGGAAGTCAGACACTCCCCCTCCCTGCCATCCACTTCCCCCTGGCTTCCTCAAAAATGGTTCTTATGAACTTATCCCCTGAAAGATTTGGAAGTCAGACACTCCCCCTCCCTGCCATCCACTTCCCCCTGGCTTCCTCAAAAATGGTTCTTATGAACTTATCCCCTGAAAGATTTGGAAGTCAGACACTCCCCCTCCCTGCCATCCACTTCCCCCTGGCTTCCTCAAAAATGGTTCTTATGAACTTATCCCCTGAAAGATTTGGAAGTCAGACACTCCCCCTCCCTGCCATCCACTTCCCTCCTGGCTTCCTCAAAAATGGTTCCTATGAACTTATCCCCTGAAAGATTTGGAAGTCAGACACTCCCCCTCCCTGCCATCCACTTCCCCCTGGCTTCCTCAAAAATGGTTCTTATGAACTTATCCCCTGAAAGATTTGGAAGTCAGACACTCCCCCTCCCTGCCATCCACTTCCCCCTGGCTTCCTCAAAAATGGTTCTTATGAACTTATCCCCTGAAAGATTTGGAAGTCAGACACTCCCCCTCCCTGCCATCCACTTCCCCCTGGCTTCCTCAAAAATGGTTCTTATGAACTTATCCCCTGAAAGATTTGGAAGTCAGACACTCCCCCTCCCTGCCATCCACTTCCCCCTGGCTTCCTCAAAAATGGTTCTTATGAACTTATCCCCTGAAAGATTTGGAAGTCAGACACTCCCCCTCCCTGCCATCCACTTCCCCCTGGCTTCCTCAAAAATGGTTCTTATGAACTTATCCCCTGAAAGATTTGGAAGTCAGACACTCCCCCTCCCTGCCATCCACTTCCCCCTGGCTTCCTCAAAAATGGTTCCTATGAACTTATCCCCTGAAAGATTTGGAAGTCAGACACTCCCCCTCCCTGCCATCCACTTCCCCCTGGCTTCCTCAAAAATGGTTCTTATGAACTTATCCCCTGAAAGATTTGGAAGTCAGACACTCCCCCTCCCTGCCATCCACTTCCCCCTGGCTTCCTCAAAAATGGTTCTTATGAACTTATCCCCTGAAAGATTTGGAAGTCAGACACTCCCCCTCCCTGCCATCCACTTCCCCCTGGCTTCCTCAAAAATGGTTCTTATGAACTTATCCCCTGAAAGATTTGGAAGTCAGACACTCCCCCTCCCTGCCATCCACTTCCCCCTGGCTTCCTCAAAAATGGTTCTTATGAACTTATCCCCTGAAAGATTTGGAAGTCAGACACTCCCCCTCCCTGCCATCCACTTCCCCCTGGCTTCCTTAAAAATGGTTCCTATGAACTTATCCCCTGAAAGATTTGGAAGTCAGACACTCCCCCTCCCTGCCATCCACTTCCCCCTGGCTTCCTCAAAAATGGTTCTTATGAACTTATCCCCTGAAAGATTTGGAAGTCAGACACTCCCCCTCCCTGCCATCCACTTCCCTCCTGGCTTCCTCAAAAATGGTTCCTATGAACTTATCCCCTGAAAGATTTGGAAGTCAGACACTCCCCCTCCCTGCCATCCACTTCCCCCTGGCTTCCTCAAAAATGGTTCCTATGAACTTATCCCCTGAAAGATTTGGAAGTCAGACACTCCCCCTCCCTGCCATCCACTTCCCCCTGGCTTCCTCAAAAATGGTTCCTATGAACTTATCCCCTGAAAGATTTGGAAGTCAGACACTCCCCCTCCCTGCCATCCACTTCCCTCCTGGCTTCCTCAAAAATGGTTCTTATGAACTTATCCCCTGAAAGATTTGGAAGTCAGACACTCCCCCTCCCTGCCATCCACCTCCCCCTGGCTTCCTTAAAAATGGTTCCTATGAACTTATCCCCTGAAAGATTTGGAAGTCAGACACTCCCCCTCCCTGCCATCCACCTCCCCCTGGCTTCCTTAAAAATGGTTCCTATGAACTTATCCCCTGAAAGATTTGGAAGTCAGACACTCCCCCTCCCTGCCATCCACTTCCCCCTGGCTTCCTCAAAAATGGTTCTTATGAACTTATCCCCTGAAAGATTTGGAAGTCAGACACTCCCCCTCCCTGCCATCCACTTCCCCCTGGCTTCCTCAAAAATGGTTCCTATGAACTTATCCCCTGAAAGATTTGGAAGTCAGACACTCCCCCTCCCTGCCATCCACTTCCCCCTGGCTTCCTCAAAAATGGTTCCTATGAACTTATCCCCTGAAAGATTTGGAAGTCAGACACTCCCCCTCCCTGCCATCCACTTCCCTCCTGGCTTCCTCAAAAATGGTTCTTATGAACTTATCCCCTGAAAGATTTGGAAGTCAGACACTCCCCCTCCCTGCCATCCACTTCCCTCCTGGCTTCCTCAAAAATGGTTCCTATGAACTTATCCCCTGAAAGATTTGGAAGTCAGACACTCCCCCTCCCTGCCATCCACTTCCCCCTGGCTTCCTTAAAAATGGTTCCTATGAACTTATCCCCTGAAAGATTTGGAAGTCAGACACTCCCCCTCCCTGCCATCCACTTCCCCCTGGCTTCCTCAAAAATGGTTCTTATGAACTTATCCCCTGAAAGATTTGGAAGTCAGACACTCCCCCTCCCTGCCATCCACTTCCCTCCTGGCTTCCTCAAAAATGGTTCCTATGAACTTATCCCCTGAAAGATTTGGAAGTCAGACACTCCCCCTCCCTGCCATCCACTTCCCCCTGGCTTCCTCAAAAATGGTTCTTATGAACTTATCCCCTGAAAGATTTGGAAGTCAGACACTCCCCCTCCCTGCCATCCACTTCCCTCCTGGCTTCCTCAAAAATGGTTCTTATGAACTTATCCCCTGAAAGATTTGGAAGTCAGACACTCCCCCTCCCTGCCATCCACCTCCCCCTGGCTTCCTCAAAAATGGTTCTTATGAACTTATCCCCTGAAAGATTTGGAAGTCAGACACTCCCCCTCCCTGCCATCCACCTCCCCCTGGCTTCCTCAAAAATGGTTCTTATGAACTTATCCCCTGAAAGATTTGGAAGTCAGACACTCCCCCTCCCTGCCATCCACTTCCCTCCTGGCTTCCTCAAAAATGGTTCTTATGAACTTATCCCCTGAAAGATTTGGAAGTCAGACACTCCCCCTCCCTGCCATCCACCTCCCCCTGGCTTCCTCAAAAATGGTTCTTATGAACTTATCCCCTGAAAGATTTGGAAGTCAGACACTCCCCCTCCCTGCCATCCACCTCCCCCTGGCTTCCTCAAAAATGGTTCTTATGAACTTATCCCCTGAAAGATTTGGAAGTCAGACACTCCCCCTCCCTGCCATCCACCTCCCCCTGGCTTCCTCAAAAATGGTTCTTATGAACTTATCCCCTGAAAGATTTGGAAGTCAGACACTCCCCCTCCCTGCCATCCACTTCCCTCCTGGCTTCCTCAAAAATGGTTCCTATGAACTTATCCCCTGAAAGATTTGGAAGTCAGACACTCCCCCTCCCTGCCATCCACTTCCCCCTGGCTTCCTTAAAAATGGTTCCTATGAACTTATCCTCTGAAAGATTTGTAAGTCAGACACTCCCCCTCCCTGCCATCCACTTCCCCCTGGCTTCCTTAAAAATGGTTCCTATGAACTTATCCTCTGAAAGATTTGTAAGTCAGACACTCCCCCTCCCTGCCATCCACTTCCCCCTGGCTTCCTTAAAAATGGTTCCTATGAACTTATCCTCTGAAAGATTTGGAAGTCAGACACTCCCCCTCCCTGCCATCCACTTCCCCCTGGCTTCCTTAAAAATGGATCCTATGAACTTATCCTCTGAAAGATTTGTAAGTCAGACACTCCCCCTCCCTGCCATCCACTTCCCCCTGGCTTCCTTAAAAATGGTTCCTATGAACTTATCCTCTGAAAGATTTGTAAGTCAGACACTCCCCCTCCCTGTCATCCACTTCCCCCCTGGCTTCCTCAAAAATGGTTCCTATGAACTTATCCTCTGAAAGATTTGGAAGTCAGACACTCCCCCTCCCTGTCATCCACTTCCCCCCTGGCTTCCTCAAAAATGGTTCCTATGAACTTATCCCCTGAAAGATTTGGAAGTCAGACACTCCCCCTCCCTGTCATCCACTTCCCCCCTGGCTTCCTCAAAAATGGTTCCTATGAACTTATCCTCTGAAAGATTTGTAAGTCAGACACTCCCCCTCCCTGCCATCCACTTCCCCCTGGCTTCCTTAAAAATGGTTCCTATGAACTTATCCTCTGAAAGATTTGTAAGTCAGACACTCCCCCTCCCTGCCATCCACTTCCCCCTGGCTTCCTTAAAAATGGTTCCTATGAACTTATCCTCTGAAAGATTTGTAAGTCAGACACTCCCCCTCCCTGTCATCCACTTCCCCCCTGGCTTCCTCAAAAATGGTTCCTATGAACTTATCCTCTGAAAGATTTGGAAGTCAGACACTCCCCCTCCCTTCATCCACTTCCCCCCTGGCTTCCTCAAAAATGGTTCCTATGAACTTATCCCCTGAAAGATTTGGAAGTCAGACACTCCCCCTCCCTGTCATCCACTTCCCCCCTGGCTTCCTCAAAAATGGTTCCTATGAACTTATCCCCTGAAAGATTTGGAAGTCAGACACTCCCCCTCCCTGTCATCCACTTCCCCCCTGGCTTCCTCAAAAATTGTTCCTATGAACTTATCCTCTGAAAGATTTGGAAGTCAGACACTTCCCCTCCCTGCCATCCACTTCCCCCCTGGCTTCCTCAAAAATGGTTCCTATGAACTTATCCCCTGAAAGATTTGGAAGTCAGACACTCCCCCTCCCTGCCATCCACTTCCCCCCTGGCTTCCTCAAAAATGGTTCCTATGAACTTATCTTCTGAAAATTATGTAAGTCAGACATCATCCACCTCCCCCTCTATCCCCCTCCTTCCCAATCCAGCCAAAGGCTTTTGATGTATGGAAGAACGACATTAAATACGACAGGGGTTGAGTGGGATCAGCCCAGGTAATCGATACATTTCACCTTCCCATTAAAGGGAGAAATGGGGTCATTGATGAATGGCCCTACAACACGCACGGGTCACTTTCTTGCAGCTTTTTTTGTAAGTTACGCAATATTATTGAATTATTTGACCTATTTCCACAGGGCTAAAGTTATTCTTCGTAAGTAACATAATCTTTTAAGTTGTCTTAATGCAAGGATCGCTTTAGATATATTCATACTTTTTCCTTCAGATTTTCTGTGTGATAGGTGGATTTGTTCTGGGTGAATGTTATGTCATTAGTATATTTCGAAAGAATAATTATAAAACCTGTCACGAAGCTTCCTGGAAACAATTTTCAATATTCTTTACGACGATGGAACATTGGAATTTTTATCAGGAGCTTCGAAAATTTAAGTCTATTTCAAATTTGACAAAAAAAAAGTTTATATGTCTACCGAGCTCAACAATCCTATTCCATTTTATAAAAAATCAACTATGAATAGAATAATAATGTCTTTTTCCGGGTTGATGTTAGGTGGCTTGTATCGTCTGTTTCAGAATCGGTGAATAACAAATCGGTTATCATTTTTACCAGGATAATGTATGAGTAATACCAAAATATTCCATTCATGGAACTTTTAGGTAGACCATAAAAATAAGTGATGTTTTGACAACTTCAGTCTGATAAATGCATTTTATTGAAGAGTTTTTCCAAGGTTTTTTTTTTTTTTATGGGACTTAATTTCTAATGATCAGTGATGTTAAATTGTACTCGCGTATTGGTAAATTTGAGGCCCTTTGCGTTAATAGGCGTAGTGGGGATGATGATTATGATGATGATTGGTAAATTAGGTTCTATTTGTGACCAATATATTTTAATATCGAATTCATTAACAGTATCGCAACTCATGCTTATAGAGAATGCAATTTCATGCATCATCGTAGAATTAGATATTCTTCAATTCAAAATCCCCTTTTGTTTCCAATGATGAAAAAAAAGGAAACTGCAAATACGATGTTTATTTCAGGTAATAACCCAAATGGGTTCCTTTGAAACATGAGTTTGATTTAAATCCAAAATGACGCGTTCTCCTCTTCGTCTACTGGAGAGCTCGCTGAGAATTCGAGATAGTCAATGAGAGGTTGTCAAAGAAATAATCGAGGAGTGTTTTCATTTTGTTTAGTGAAACACCCTTGGGATATGAGGTTATCTCTCCTACGTATATAATAGAGCACGAGTCTGACTCTCTCTCTCTCTATATATGTATGTATATATATACATATATATATGTATATATGTATATATATATATATATATATATATATATATATATATATATATATATATATATATATATATATATACTTTTGTTTCTTTCCTGTCACGCTCAGTGAGCGGAGAGGAGGTACCCCAAGAGGTACACTCGGAAACCACAATCTCCCACAAATTGCTGAACATGCGGGTTGAAATCAGGAAAAGGGAGAGGTTAGAAGGGTTAAATCTGTGTGTGTGCATATCTCTCTAAATATTTAGCCGTCATATTGACGGGTCGCGTACACTAGCACTGTATATACTCCGTCGGTGGAAGACATTAACAACTTAACAGATTTGTCATTTCCTCTTGATTAAGGCCATGCGATTGGACTTTTGTGGTTTTTTATTTTTAATAGAAAATAAAATTTTGATTATTGAAAATAATGAAAATGGGGACTGGGAACACAAACCAACAGCTTTGATTGCTGTGTAAGTAAAGTTATAAAAATAGCAGGTGTATTTTTCTTAAGATTAAAAACTTAGCTTCATTCCTATAATATGAATTCTATGGTGATTTATATATGTCTGACTTATATATTAACATTTCTGTATTTCTGTATATATTTAGAGTTGTAATTACAATAAAAAATATGGCTGGAAGAACCTTATTTGATTTAGTATATTACTTTTTTCTATGAAAAAGAAATATGTAATTCTTGATTTTATCCCAAATCGTAGCAGTAAATAGTCTGTCTGGAAGGGGTAGTCAATCTAAAAAAAAAACAATAATAAATGAAGTATAAATGAATGAATAAATCAAATACGAACATGACCAACCATATAATGTTGGTCATGTGCAATTATATGATAAATATAAAATTATCCCTTCAAATATTCCTTTTACCTTTGGTGTTTAATGATCTTAGGGAGCAAAAAGTCTTTGCACTCTTAGTTAATTTCGTTTATAGTAGCAGTAACGAGAGTTGGGGGAATACAGTCCCGTATTTTCTATTGGCTTTGTGAAGTGAAACAATGAATGTAAATAGAAAAAGTAAATAAGCAGCAAAGTCTTTTAAGAGATTGTTGTTTGTACTGTTACCTTAGGTGTTTGCGTCGCCTTTGTAATGGTGGCAGTATAAACTACGAGAGAGAGAGAGAGAGAGAGAGAGAGAGAGAGAGAGAGAGAACTAAGTCTTAGTTCTACTATAAAAGGTCTTCATGTTGAGTTGTGTCATTCAAAAAGAAGTGAAATCTTAGTATTACTACAAAAAAAAAAAAAAACAGTATTTTGAATTTTGTCACTTCGAAAAACTCCAAGTCTTGGTATTACTAGAAAAAGACCCCAACTTGAATTGCGTCTGCAAAAGACCGCAAGTCTTGCTGTAACTATATGAACATCACGTGTTGAATTTCATTACTGCGTAAGACTCAAGTTTTCTTAAATACCACATGTTTAATTATATCTGCATAAGACCAAGTCATGGTATTTCTATATCAAGACCACATATTGTCGTGCCACTGAATAAAACAATAAGACCTCCATGTTGATTTGTGCTAGTATGAGTATAATGTATTTAGTTTGGCTGCTACAGTAATATTATTTGTAGACGAATTGTAATGCATCATTATAAAATTTCAAAATTAATATATCCCTCTCTTTGAAAATTTCCACCGAGTTTATAGTGTTATTGCATATTTGAATTTCAACATTGCAATACATGGTAATGATAGAATAACAACAGTAACAAAGTATTGGTGGTTTAGATATTACGGACGTGTTTGAATTACTTAATTAATAATTGAGTATGGATTTCGTAGAACAATGAAAACATAAGTATTGTAACCTCAAGCGTACAATCGACACAAAGAATGACACAACGAATGGCAGTGGTGGTTTAGATATTATGCATATGTTTGAATTACTTAATTAATAAATGATCATGGATTTCGTAGAACAATGAACCATGAAAACATAAGCATTGTAACCTCAAGCGTACAATCGACACAAAGAATGACACAACGAATGACAGTGGTGGTTTAGATATTACGCACATATTTGAATTACTTAATTGATAATTGATTATGGATTTCGTAGAACAATGAACAATGAAAATATAAGCATTGTAACCTCAAGCGTACAATCGACACAAAGAATGACACAACGAATGGCAGTGGTGGTTTAGATATTATGCATATGTTTGAATTACTTAATTAATAAATGATCATGGATTTCGTAGAACAATGAACCATGAAAACATAAGCATTGTAACCTCAAGCGTACAATCGACACAAAGAATGACACAACGAATGACAGTGGTGGTTTAGATATTACGCACATGTTTGAATTACTTAA
The DNA here is from genome assembly GCF_036898095.1 of Palaemon carinicauda. NCBI lineage: Eukaryota > Metazoa > Arthropoda > Malacostraca > Decapoda > Palaemonidae > Palaemon > Palaemon carinicauda. The sequence goes on along the minus strand of NC_090733.1, from coordinate 132,708,124 downwards.
TTAATAATTGAGTATGGATTTCGTAGAACAATGAAAACATAAGCATTGTAAGCTCAGGCGTACAATCGACATAAAGAATGACACACCGAATGACAGTGGTGGTTTAGATATTACGCGCATGTTTGAATTACTTAATTGATAATTGATTATGGATTTCGTAAAACAATGAACCATGAAAACATAAGCATTGTAACCTCAGGCGTACAATCGACACAAAGAATGACACAACGAATGACAGTGGTGGTTTAGATATTACGCACATGTTTGAATTACTTAATTAATAATTGATTATGGATTTCGTAGAACAATGAACAATGAAAATATAAGTATTGTAACCTCAAGCGTACAATCGACACAAAGAATGACACAACGAATGACAAAGAATGACACAAAGAACCCACAAACAATGAAAATCCTTCACGCCAAGTCAATAGGGCCATGAATCAAATATTAAGAATTGCCTATGCATGACAGCCAGCCGTAAGCGTTCTTAATTGGGCTATTGATTGTCTCTATTGGCAATAAAATGGTAATTAGCGACTGCTGCCTGTAATGTAATTGAAGGTGAGCCGAGGTTATTGCTTTCTCGTACGAATGCGAAAGCTGCAATGTATAACGTTTTGCATGATCAAGGTAATTTAACACACGAGGGTTGTTATCTACTTCCTTAATTGAATTCGGGATATTTTTTTCGCAATCTGGTTGCCTCGTTTACTATTGCTTTAATGTAAAATATTCTTTTGATATAAAAAAATTATAATTTTTATTGTTTTTATTGTAGTTCCAAAAATTGTTGTATAAGTTTTTTTTTTTTTTTTTTTGGGGGGGGGGCAAATGTTGCGACCCTAAGAACGTTACATATCCTGAATCTTGGACTAAAGGTACAGTTGGACACCGGAGTTCCCGGTACACTGTGCTCTGAAGAAGTGTACCCTGACACTCCCTTACTTCACGGCAAGTAATAAAGAAGATAGTGTACGGAGAGATGGCCGAGGCGGTAGGCTGAGCTAAAAACAGGAACTCGCCATGCCGTAAGGGTGTGGATAGATGCACTTCCTCAGAGCGGAGTGTACCAGGAATACCGGTGTCTAACTGTACCTTTGTTCTTCACACTTTTTTAGGGTTCAGTGGAGATGGTAACGTCCTGACTAGTGAAAGCCAAAATGGGACTCGAGTGACGCTCAAACTCGTTGGTTTCTTTTGTCGATGGAACCTCACCATTCTTGTGAGCTAAAGATAGGGTGTTTGGGGGAACCTATGGTCTATCTATCTGCTGAGTCATTAGCAGCCATTTCTTGGCCTTCCTTGGTGCTATCTAGGGTGGAGAGGTGTCTAGGGCGCTGATCATAATTATATATGGCCAATCTCTAAGGCTCTAAGGCATTGTCCTGCTTGATAAGGCAATGCCACTGTCCCTTGCCTCTGCCATTCATGAGTGGCCTTTAAACTTTTAGATATGGTTCTAGACAGAATTCCTATCGGAATAAAATTTCCATGGTTGGTATGTTTATATCAATAAGAATTTTTCTTTTGAGATATTTCAGTAACAGTTTAGGTTAAACTTTGTAGAAATCATTCAAGGATGTACATTTGATTGAGATATCGTAAATCATAATTTCTTATAAGTAGTTGGTGGGTGATTACGTAGAAATGCTTAGTATATCTGTGAAAGTGAATAAACCTAAGTATAATCTGTATAATCTCTTAGTTAGATCTTGAATTAATTCCCTTATTTAAAGTGATGTAAGGGTTTAGTTCTAATGCGTATCCTCCATGGAGCTTACTAATTCCTTAAAATGAAAAAGGAAACGTATCTCTTGTACCTTGATATCCAGAATGAGTCTTTCAAATAGAGCTCGTATTCAACTACATGGTTTTATATATTACAAGGTATGTCATAGCTTTTTTTAATCATCATATTATGTATTATTGCTAGAACATATATTTATCATATTTCAGTGGAATTATATTAATTTTTTTAGTTATTGGTTATAATTCAACTAGATATTTCACTTATAAATTTTTATTTTCTTTTATTATTACTTTTATCATGTTCTTTTTGTTTTTCTTTGAAAGCTGTCTTCCCTCCGGAAGAATGTTTTACCAACGTACAGATAGTAATTATATTATACTTTATAAGTCTGCAATTCTACAGCATTATTTTGTGAATATGTTTCCTATTACACGTAAACAATTATATAAATATTATCCTTTTTATAAATGAAGAAACGCGATTTTCTATTCCAAACTATAGCCGATTATATTGCCGCCAATAAATAAGAATGGAGATACAATATAAATCCAGTAATAGAAATACGATATATTACCGCATCTCATGAATCAAGTGAAGCCTTTGGGATGGCAATGTCGGTGTTGCAATTTACCAAAATGTGATGGATAATGAGCTTCTCCTTTGCTTTGCCTTTATGATACAGGAGTACTGTGAACGTGTTTTTACGCAATATAGACAGCGAGATTGTAAAATGTAGGATCTGCTTAATGGTATCATTAAGTATCCAGACAGATTTCTAGAGTCATGTTTCGCGTTCTTTGTGTGTTCTTGGAACTTCAAACTTCATAAGTCTATAAGCCGGGTTTCTCTCTCTCTCTCTCTCTCTCTCTCTCTCTCTCTCTCTCTCTCTCTCTCTCTCTCTCTCTCTCTCTCTCTTTCTTTTTTTTTCCATAGGAATCTTACTGAGTAACGTTAAATGCTTACGTGGTTTATTCAAAACATGCCTGGTAGCTATTGTTCAGTGCTTAAATAAACGGGTGATAAAGTGCTCACGAGAATCTGCCGACGAGAAATTAGCAG
>NC_090733.1:132697812-132700312 GCF_036898095.1 Palaemon carinicauda | reverse complement strand
TTAGCTTATACACGATATTAAAACAGACAGCAGTTGGCAAATGTATGACGTTTTCGCAAAATTAATCATCCAATCCCCTTCTGGTGTTTAAGAAGACTGCATAATGAGGTTTTAAGTTTACACTGTGTGATGTGCATTATATATATATATATATATATATATATATATATATGTATATATATAACATATATATATATATATAATATATATATATATATATATATATATATATATATATATATATATACAGTATATATATATATACACATATATATACATATATATACAGTATATATATATATATATATATATATATATATATATATATATATATATAAACAGTATATATATATATATATATATATATATATATATATATATATATATATATATATATATATATATATATATATACACATATATATACATATATATACAGTATATATATATGTATATATATATATATAAACAGTATATATATATATATATATATATATATATATATATATATATATATATAAACCCAACCTTATTATTTTGTTTAATAATTTCTAATGGAAAGGGTTATTTTTTAAAGCAAATATATCACCAATGTACTACATTTTTGCTGGAGATTTTAATCACCGGAAATGATTATTAACTTTCACATGGAAATAAATTGTTTTGATCCCAGATTATAAAACATTTAAATGCAATAATTGAATGAGGGAAATTTTTTCTATATTTTCAATTTGTCCCACTCCATAAATTTATTTAATGCTAAGGTTATGGTCTCCATTCTGAATAGCCAACTAAAGAGAGAGAGAGAGAGAGAGAGAGAGAGAGAGAGAGAGAGAGAGAGAGAGAGAGAGAGAGAGAGCTGTCTCACTATACTGTATACAATTGTGAATGTACTTTTCAGCGCATTGTAATGTACCTATTTTGCAAGGTTTTGTGTTACTTCTGTTTCAGACATTTATTGGTAGTATTGTTCAGAGATTATTGCGAAGTTTTTACGAACTTAAAAAAAAAAAATCGAACAAATTTCATTCATTTTTTTTTTTTTTTTTTTTTTTTTTTTGTGTGTGTGTGTGGGGGAGGATTTTTAGGTTATAGAAACAGGAACCTGACCCTAGTTTTCATGGTTATGGTTATCTGAATTATCACCCCCGAAAAGGAAAATATGGGTCTTGGTGCAGGTTATTACTTATTAAAAAAAAAAAAAAATGTTTTGGTTGAGTGGTTGTTTTTCTGTATGTCTGTCACTATGTTCGTCAGCTGTTTCACTCAGAAAGTTTTTGTGGATTTTCTACTAACATTTTACAAAGGGACATTGCGAGTAGTAACAAGTGATTAGTAATAAATAACTATTTATTTGGGACGACAAGGAAGTAACTTTTGGGGAGAAGAGAACTTTTAAATTGATTGATTTAACTTTTATTGAGTCACCTATACTCAATTTTATTTTAATGAGGCGCATTTACACTGACTTGCAGCGGTGCCCTTTTAGCTCGGAAAAGTTTCTTGCTATCTAATTGGTTAGAATTATCTTGTCTAACCAATCAACGATCAGGAAATTTTTCCGAGCTAAAAGGGCACCCCTGCGAGTCAGTGCAAATTTGCCTCACTAAAGGAATTGACTATAGTTATTTTCTCATTCATCTTTGGGATTCAATATACTCAGATACTTGACATAGTATGTGTCACATTCTTTTGATTGGTGATTCCGTTGATTGAGGTCGTTCGCCAAATGATGTTTGCTCATTTTGTCATATCGAGCGAAATTGTATTCGGGTTTGCCTGATTGTGGCTTCTCCAAACGAAGTTTCTCTTTGATATTTGTTCTGCGAGCGCAATAGTTTAATTATAATATGAGATGTAGATCCGCCACTAATGGAAAGTTATTTCCTTTTCCTTATTGGGCTATTTTTCCCTGTTGGAACATTTGGGCTATTAGCATCCTGCATTTTTAAGTAGGGTCGCAGTTTAGCTATGATAATAATGATAATAATAATAATAATAATAATAATAATAATAATAATAATAATAAGAAGAAGAAGACGAAGAAGAAGGAGGAGGAGGAGGAGGAGGAGAAGAATTCTTTCATGAATTCTGATAGCGATTATTTCCTTTAATGAATAATAGTTACTTCCGCCATCGAAGTTACAAGGAGGTTATGTGTTACTGTTATGTAAAAAAAAACTGAAAATTATTAAATTTTAGAAGATCAAGGTCATGGTCAAGCAAACTGTCCAATTTACGTCATCAGCCATAAGTTATTTTCTTATTTCCTTTCCTTACTGGGCTATTTTTCCCTGTTGGAACATTTGGGCTAATAGCATCCTGCATTTTTAAGTAGGGTTGCAGTTTAGCTATGATAATAATAATAATAATAAGAAGAAGAAGAAGAAGAAGAAGGAGGAGGAGGAGGAGAAGAATTCTGTTTTCATGAATTCTGATAGCGATTATTTCCTTTAATGAATAATAGTTACCTCCGCCATCGAAGTTGTAAGGAGGTTAT
>NC_090733.1:132677812-132687812 GCF_036898095.1 Palaemon carinicauda | reverse complement strand
TTGCTCTTCATGTGAATTTCTTTGAAAAAATATAGCAATGCTCCGAAACACATTCTCGTTCATTCTAGCTTTGTTTTATAGTACTGTATTGGTTGAAATAAATAAAGAACTTGGGTTTACACCAACCTACAAGATTACCTGTATGTTATTGTATTTGATCCACCGATATAGACTGAAGTTTAGCAAAGATGAGCCCTAATAATGGAGCAATATTAATCATCCTAAAATATGACAGCTCAAAATTCCTCCTCGTGTGATGTAATGTAAATTAAGCTTGATTCTATTGCTTTTATGGTATTTATTATGATGATGATAGTAATTATAAAATCACTGAAATAGGTATTGGCCGTATAAGGATCTAAATTGCGTGTGTCATTCCGTGATCATTTATAAACTAAATTTAATTCTATTGCTTTTATGGTATTTATTATAATGATAATGTTAACACTGATGATATAAAATTCCTGAAATAAGTATGGGGCGTATAGGGAGCTAACTTTGCATATGTATTAGAGTGATATTGCCGTGTGAGGGCACCGTGTTGATAATTTTTTGAAAAAATTCAGGCATTTTCCAAGAGAATGAGACCAACCTGACCTCTCTATGATAAAAATTAAGGCTGTTAGAGCAATTTAAAAATAATATACTGCAAAATGTGCTGAGAATAAAATAACCCCTTGGGGGTTAAGGGTTGGAAATTTCCAAAGAGCCTGGGGGTAAAAGGGTTAAACAAATTTCAATTATGTAGTGTTAATTTTTGTGTGTGTTTGTCATGCGGATATAGTATGAAATTAGTACCGGTAAATGGGACTCGAAATACTTGTCATATAAAATTGAATGAAAGTTATGTGACATACGTCAAACACATGACGGTTTGAAGTAGTGTACTGTACTTTACGCTCGTCATCACTTCTTATATTAACGTGCTTTTTTCCCATTTGCATGGGGGCAAGCACGGTTGTCTTCTTTTTGAAGGACTTTGCTTTGGCTTTGGGGTAGACCGTTGTCCCGATCGGCTGCCCTGCCTGACAGCACTTTAGTCCCTGGTAGCATATGTGTTGTACCAGTCACCAGTGTCCTTCCTCCCAGCAGAGAGGAGTCCTGGCGCGGTTAGCTAGCAGTTCAAGACGTGTAAAGTGTCTGTTATGTTTTTTTAGGTGTTGGAGTAGCTTTGTGTGTGTGTCCATTAGTCTGTAACACCCATTTGCTTTAAGCAAGCCTAGCCGTCGATTACATACGTAATCCTGAGGTGTCTACACGGATAGCAAAGTTTCTATTATTATTATTATTATTATTATTATTATCAATTGCTAAGCCACAACCCTATTTGGAAAAGCAGGATGCTATAAGCCCAGGGGCTACAACAGGGAAAATAACCCAGTAAGGAAAGGAAATAAGGAAAAGTAAAACATTGCGTCGGTGGAGTGGCGAAGGTATGATAGATAGGGTCTCTGTTACGCCCCTTCCCTTTGATGAAGGAATGGTCTAAATGGAAGACAGCCTGTGAATAGTGGTTTTCACACGCCCCTGCTTTATACACGATGCCCACTGGGTGTTCGCGCGAGGGTAGTAACCTCTGCATTCCATACTTTAAATTTCTCTGGTATATTTGGAAGTATTTATATCAGAAAAGTGTCAAGAAGGACTCTTTTCACCGGGCGTCACAGGTATCTCCCCAGAAATAGATTTTTCCTTTGTCAAAATCCCTTAAGAAGTGACAACAATATGGAGTCCTTAGCATAGTCTCCCAAACCTGTGTTTGCCTTTCGGTTAAAAAGGAACGCGATGCGAGAACTGACATTAAGAACCCAATCAGTATGACACAAGAACCCTTATTATTATTATTATTATTACTATCCAAGCTACAACCCTAATTGGAAAAGCAAGATGCTATAAGCCCAGGAGCTCCAATAGGGAAAAATAGCCCAGTGAGGAAAGGAAATAAGGAAATAAATAAGTGAAGAGAACAAATTAACAATAAATCATTCCAAAAAAAGTAATGTCATAAGAGATATGTCATATATAAACTATTAACAACGTCAAAAACAAATATGTCATATATAAACTATAAAAAGACTTAAAATGGAAGTCGTACAAAGAGCATAATGGCAGTAAGAGAACCAAAGGTTGCATCCATCGCTTTGATCTCGGGAACGAGCTTTTCTAAAAAAAAAAACTGTCTCGCTTTAAGCACCTTATTGTTGGAGAACAAAAGGGAAATATTAATTCCCCCCAATTCTCATTATCGTGTCTCTTCCGGTATGACATCAATCTTATTCATTTTAGCCATTAGTGGATTTTTTTGTTTTTAATTCAAATGTATTTTATATTTTTTTTTTTTTTTGATAACTCAACTTGCCTTTCGGGTGTTCTTTGGTACAGGTAATTGTTTATTCACCTTTTATATATATATATATATATATATATATATATATATATATATATATATATATATATATATCCATCCTTGTGAATGCCGATAAAAGAACCTAAGTTACTAAGTACATTCAATTTTGTTGTTATTATTATTATTATTATTACTACCACTACTACTACTACTACTACTACTACTACTACCACCACCACCAGTTAAGCTACAGCCCTAGTTGGAAAAGCAAGATGCTATAAGCCCAAGGGCTCCAACAGCGAAAAATAACCCAGTGAGGATAGGAAATAAGGAAATAAAAGATATAAGAAGTAATGAACAAATAAAATGAAATATTGTGAAATCATTAACAACTTTAAAACAGATATTTCATATATTAATTTTAAAAATACATTTGCTGCAAGTTTTAACTTTTGAAGTTTCTTACTTATATATTTTATGAAATATATACATTTATTTTTTTACTTGTATATCTTATGGAATATATCCATTTATCCATTTGTGTAGTTATGTTCTGGCCAATGGGAAGCGCTTTAGAAGTTATCTTGTGTGGCTACTATTTAGAAAACTGAAAGAGAAACTTGCGAATAAAGATAGCCGAGCTGGTATTTTTAAATATATATATACATATATATATATATATGTGTATATATATATATATATATATATATATATATATATATATATATATATATATATATATATATATATATATTTTCGGGACCGTAACTGTACTAGAGAAACTTGCGAATAAAGATAGCCGAGGTGGTAGTTTTAAATATATATATATATACACACACACACACATATATATATATATATATGTATAATTTTAGGGTTCCAGATGACATTAGTCAAATTCAAATTCAGTGTGTATTTGGGTAAAAATGCTAGCAACTCTACCCTCGTCATGGACGACAATTTCTATTTAATCTTATTGGCATTACATGTAAACCAGCATTACTTAAAGTTTTAGTTTCGATGTACATAACCTGCAAAATCTCTCTCTCTTTCTCTCTCTTTCTCTCTCTCTCTCTCTCTCTCTCTCTCTCTCTCTCTCTCTCTCTCTCTCTCTCTCTCTCATCAGAGCCTAATTAGAATTTGATAGGTTGTTATATCCCGACGTAAAATGATGTATTTATGAAAAGGAATTAATCAGCCATAATGCACTTTGAAGTTTCACTCAGACTTTTGATGATTTGCTGAACTTCGGGGCTCAAAAAAATATTTTTAATTAAGTCGATAAAATTTCGTTGCCTTTACTTTATATTTCTTGTGCTCTTTGCAGGGAAAGTATTAAGATCGGATATAAAAACAGTAAAGTTATCAAATGAAAAATACTACTTTATGCACAAAATCATTAACTAAAATAAAAAGGGCAGACGAAAGTCATTATTGTATTCCTACTTTATAAGATAATGATGTAAATTAATAACAAATGACCAAACTCACAATCCCCATAGACTTACAAGAAGTCTTTAGAGTTCACAATCACACATCGATTCGGCTTAATAAGTAGCCTACTTTTCTGCTTCCTTATTTTATAGAAACTTTTGTTCTATCAATTTGGCCTCAGCGGTACTCTATACTTGTGTATTAACATATCATTCTACCTTAGGAGACTTGAATTTTCCATCCGTTTGACTAGTTTGCCCTCTCTTTACACTGCTAAACCATATTGACTATTTCGTGAAACTAATCGCATGCAACAGGTTGCATATGCTCGATCACCATAAGGTCCTCATACCAGAGTCCCCTTTTTCTAGTTTCTAAAATATAGTCAGGCAATGAGGACGGAGTTTATTTGTTTGCATAATAAAAAAGCTTATGCACCTAAAACAATTACTCCCACAAGAACTAAAGATAACTCGATGTACTCCACACGTCCATAAATACACATACACTCCTTTTTATACGTGTTTTAATAATAATTATGCTACAAACATCATAAATGCATAAAAATGGATTAATCTCAATGAAAAATTGAAATAATTGATAATTTAAGTGTAATTTACCTATGAGGAGAGTGGGAGAGTCATGTCTGATATGAGAGAAACAAGAGAGGAGTTGGGAGTGTTTGTGATTGGAAGGATCATCTCCCTCTATTAGAAATTCTGATAATATATCAGTTCTCTCTTGAATGAATATCACTATCGCCGAATCACTTAATTTATGCTTTCGGGATACATTGTCTTGTATGTTTACACTCTTACCTTCAGTTTTAATAAGGAATCTATCTATAAACGGCTGCTTTTTCCTTTTAAGACTGTATGAAAGTGAGGTGTGACACTGACGGCTAATAGATTTGCTGTAAGCCTTATCTGGGTGATGTTGCTATAAAATTTGGCAAGGTTTCAAACAATCTTAACATCCTAATTTAATTGGAAGCGAGAGCTTTGTCACGCTGTCCCTCCTCCTCCTCAGATAAAATCTCCCTCCCATTACCATTGTTTTTTTCACATATCTGTTTTCTGTAACTGTATCACCCGCAAACTTATTAATTCAGATTAGCAGAGGTTTCAAAGTTAGAAATATGTGGCAATTGATTTGTCAAGGTCAGCACCACTTTCGCAACGTTGATTGATTTTATATTTGCTTTATTCATTCAGAATTGTTCACTAAAATTCCCGAGATGGTGCAAAGCAAATTTGCTCGTATGCTGAGGCAGTACTCGTAACCCAATTCAAATCTGTAAGCTCATATCTAAATTTGCCCGCATTCAAAGTTACATTTAACTCAGCATATTAATGTATTGTGTTCATGACTAGAGTTGTAATAATGACTTCAATCTCTCTCTCTCTCTCTCTCTCTCTCTCTCTCTCTCTCTCTCTCTCTCTCTGTATGTCATTTATATTGATCGGTATCCAAATGATGCATGATACGTTGAAGCCTACAGTACTTATATTGCAGTTTCTGAAAATGTTATATACCGGTATCTTATAGTTCTAAGTGGGGATACCTTAACGTGGTGGCTGTTTGCGTATCGCCATGATCAGCAAAATTACTATTTAGGGACACCCATACTAAGTTGGTTTACTGTGGCGATCAGACTAAAGTCTCCCACCTTCACCAATCTGCATTTGCCCAGCGTGGTGATGGAAACTACCCAAATCCCAGACATGATTAGGGACATGTCTAAGGCCTTTATCCTGCAGTGGGCTAGAAACGGCTGTAGTTGTTGTTGTTTTTGTTGTTGATGTTTGTTGTTCATTTCATATGTAGGGCCGTTTCTGTAATATCCGTATTTGCACAAACACCTTAAATTTAAGTCAACAACCGACCAATATCTTTAGTGTGTAAGAGTATATGAAAATATTTTTTTATTCTCTCTCTCTCTCTCTCTCTCTCTCTCTCTCTCTCTCTCTCTCTCTCTCTCTCTCTCTCTCTCGTGGTAATCGATAATTTGAACTGAATTCCTTCCTTCTAACTTTCTAACATTATTCTTTTCCTAACCTCTATTACATAATTTACACAAACACCCTCAATTCAAGTCAACAACCGAAGCAAAATTGCCCAAATTTACCCGTCCAACATGACAATTTGTCAAATCAATTTCAACATATTGAAAATATTTTTTTTTTATTTTTTTTTTTTCATATTCCACAACCATATGTCATTTTAGATTCCATTTCAACCGGATTCTTGGGTCTGTGATACTCTGGCAGAGCGAATTCGATATTTGTTGCTTTGAAATAAATATAATCGAGAGTATTAATGATAAAATTATCATATATATATATATATATATATATATATATATATATATATATATTTGTATTTATATATGTGTGTGTGCGTGTACGTTTACATAATGTATTCATATACTGTATGTGTATATATATATATATATATATATAAATATATATATATAGAGAGAGAGAGAGAGAGAGAGAGAGAGAGAGGAGAGAGAGAGAGAGAGAGAGAGAGAGAGAGGGGGGGGGGGGCTCAAACCTGGTCAAGATAACTAGTTGTGGGTGTGTATATAAATATATATATATATATATATATATATATATATATATATATATATATGTTTATTTATATATATATATATATATATATATATATATATATATATATATATATATATATATATATATATATATATACACACACAGTATGTGTGTGTGTGCAGACCACCTTTCTTCCCATTGTAAATTAAATGGAAAGCTGAATCATTTCGCATTGAAGTTTCTGTCCGGCCTAAATATCCCGATGGAAGATTAACATTATTTTTACCAAATTCTTCGAAGCATTTTTTTTTTCAACTCTTGTGTAAAATACTTTTCCAGTAAAAAAAAAATGTATGGCTGAATAGAGCTTTGAACTCAAAACTACCATTTTTTCTCATTTCGTGATCCAAGGTGAAAAGCGCTTGCTCATCATGAACTGGAAAACTTTTATGTTTAGTCTTATTTCCCTTTTTGATATCTTTTATTTCATCGTTGGGGCTAAAAACCACATCAAAGGCAAATAAAAGTATTGGCTTCAGGTACAGAGAGAGAGAGAGAGGGAGAGAGAGAGAGAAAAAAAAAATATAAAAGAATAAGAAATGGGATTGACTGCAAGGTTTTGTCAAACAAATTTAATCAAATCAAGGCAAAATAAGAAAAAAAAAATTAAACACGTCTTCAGAATGGATTGATCACCAAAAATCTTTAATTTCTCAATAAGCCATTTTGCGCAATTGAAGAAAAAACAGATAGAATGTGTTTCTCAAAAAGTAAATTCACAATTTAGAATCACACTAAAATATCAAAGGAGTTGTATATTGTTGAAGAAACATCTGAATGCTGAGGAGCCAGTATCCGGGACCTCCCTGAATTTATACTTTGAGTTTTGTTAGTGACAAAAAACTTTTTTGGAAGCTCTCTGCTATTTCATATCATGCTGCTGGTTACTTGGCATACCAGATTAATTCAAATACATACACTTAATACATTCCTCTTCTGGGGAATAAAAATTTATACAAAATTAATCATAATATTGTAAATATTGTAAAATATAGCAGTGAGTGCATGTGGTGTTGTAGCCACTGAATTTATCCTTCTGGGAGCGTTATAAAGATTGTATAGCCTCTCTGAGGAAAGAACTGCCAGTGATTTGACACTTCTGGGGGCGTTAGAAATATTTTATAGGCTGTCTGAGGAAAGAACTGCCAGTGATTTAAGTCTTCTTGGAGCGCTATAAAGATTGTATAGCCGGTTTGAGGAAAGAACAGCCAGTGATTTGAGTCTTCTTGGAGCGTTATAAAGATTGTATAACCTGTCTGAGGAAAGAACTGACAGTAATTTGAGTGTTCTTGGAGTGTTATAAAGATTTTATAGGCTGTCTGAGGAAAGAACTGGCGGTGATTTGATGTTCTGGGAGCGTTATGAAGATTGTAATGCCTGTCTGAAGAAAGAACTGCCAGTGATTTGAGTGTTCTAGGAGCGTTATAAATATTTTATAGGCTGTCTGAGGAAAGAACTGCCAGTGATTTGGGTGTTTTGGGAGCGCCATGAAGATTGTATAGGCAGTCTAAGGAAAGAACTGCCACTGATCTGAGTCTTCTGGGAGCGTCATGACGATTGTATAGGCAGTCTAAGGAAAGAACTGCCAGTGATTTGAGTCTTCTGGGAGCGTCATGAAGATTGTATAGGCAGTCTAAGGAAAGGACTGCCAGTGATCTGAGTCTTTTTGGGAGCGTCATGAAGATTGTATAGGCAGTCTAAGGAAAGAACTGCCAGTGATTTGAGTCTTCTGGGAGCGTCATGAAGATTGTATAGGCAGTCTAAGGAAAGAACTGCCACTGATTTGAGTCTTCTGGGAGCGTCATGGAGATTGTATAGGCAGTCTAAGGAAAGAACTGCCACTGATTTGAGTCTTTTTGGGAGCGTCAGGAAGATTGTATAGGCAGTCTAAGGAAAGAACTGCCACTGATTTGAGTCTTTTTGGGAGCGTCAGGAAGATTGTATAGGCAGTCTAAGGAAAGAACTGCCACTGATTTGAGTCTTTTTGGGAGCGTCAGGAAGATTGTATAGGCAGTCTAAGGAAAGAACTGCCACTGATTTGAGTCTTTTTGGGAGCGTCAGGAAGATTGTATAGGCAGTCTAAGGAAAGAACTGCCACTGATTTGAGTCTTCTGGGAGCGTCAGGAAGATTGTATAGGCAGTCTAAGGAAAGAACTGCCACTGATTTGAGTCTTCTGGGAGCGTCATGGAGATTGTATAGGCAGTCTAAGGAAAGAACTGCCACTGATTTGAGTCTTCTGGGAGCGTCATGGAGATTGTATAGGCAGTCTAAGGAAAGAACTGCCACTGATTTGAGTCTTTTTGGGAGCGTCAGGAAGATTGTATAGGCAGTCTAAGGAAAGAACTGCCACTGATTTGAGTCTTTTTGGGAGCGTCAGGAAGATTGTATAGGCAGTCTAAGGAAAGAACTGCCACTGATTTGAGTCTTTTTGGGAGCGTCAGGAAGATTGTATAGGCAGTCTAAGGAAAGAACTGCCACTGATTTGAGTCTTCTGGGAGCGTCAGGAAGATTGTATAGGCAGTCTAAGGAAAGAACTGCCACTGATTTGAGTCTTCTGGGAGCGTCATGGAGATTGTATAGGCAGTCTAAGGAAAGAACTGCCACTGATTTGAGTCTTCTGGGAGCGTCAGGAAGATTGTATAGGCAGTCTAAGGAAAGAACTGCCACTGATTTGAGTCTTTTTGGGAGCGTCAGGAAGATTGTATAGGCAGTCTAAGGAAAGAACTGCCACTGATTTGAGTCTTTTTGGGAGCGTCAGGAAGATTGTATAGGCAGTCTAAGGAAAGAACTGCCACTGATTTGAGTCTTTTTGGGAGCGTCAGGAAGATTGTATAGGCAGTCTAAGGAAAGAACTGCCACTGATTTGAGTCTTCTGGGAGCGTCAGGAAGATTGTATAGGCAGTCTAAGGAAAGAACTGCCACTGATTTGAGTCTTCTGGGAGCGTCATGGAGATTGTATAGGCAGTCTAAGGAAAGAACTGCCACTGATTTGAGTCTTTTTGGGAGCGTCAGGAAGATTGTATAGGCAGTCTAAGGAAAGAACTGCCACTGATTTGAGTCTTTTTGGGAGCGTCAGGAAGATTGTATAGGCAGTCTAAGGAAAGAACTGCCACTGATTTGAGTCTTTTTGGGAGCGTCAGGAAGATTGTATAGGCAGTCTAAGGAAAGAACTGCCACTGATTTGAGTCTTCTGGGAGCGTCAGGAAGATTGTATAGGCAGTCTAAGGAAAGAACTGCCACTGATTTGAGTCTTCTGGGAGCGTCATGGAGATTGTATAGGCAGTCTAAGGAAAGAACTGCCACTGATTTGAGTCTTCTGGGAGCGTCATGGAGATTGTATAGGCAGTCTAAGGAAAGAACTGCCACTGATTTGAGTCTTTTTGGGAGCGTCAGGAAGATTGTATAGGCAGTCTAAGGAAAGAACTGCCACTGATTTGAGTCTTTTTGGGAGCGTCAGGAAGATTGTATAGGCAGTCTAAGGAAAGAACTGCCACTGATTTGAGTCTTTTTGGGAGCGTCAGGAAGATTGTATAGGCAGTCTAAGGAAAGAACTGCCACTGATTTGAGTCTTCTGGGAGCGTCATGGAGATTGTATAGGCA
>NC_090733.1:132657812-132670312 GCF_036898095.1 Palaemon carinicauda | reverse complement strand
CGAAATGTATAAAGAAACCGATGGCATCCGTTGAGTATCCTATTCATTACCCGGTTTATACATTACGAATCGTAAATGAAGTTTACACGGTTATGTGGATTCGTTCGGTATCGTATAAATGGCTTCGATCTAATATGAAATTCATATTTCTGACTTTTCCCCTGCTCTTGACTTTACAGCTTTATTTGATGTGTTATCGACGTGGAGGACTTTCATTGTATTATTCTTCACTGTGAGATTAGATTTATAATTGGTATTTGTTATCCATGCAGTTTTTCCTGTGTGTGATGGTTATTTTTCAATCGAAGGGTTTATTGGAGATTTTAGTCTAGTATTCATATGTGACTTTCAGTCACCAATATGTCATCTCTGAATGGCAGAAGTGGAGGTTTTCATAAGCTTCGGTTTATTTCATTGTGTTTGTACTTACAATGTATATCTGTTACATCGCAATTCTTTGGCTTCTGAGAAGATTTCAGTGAAGGGTTCTGTCATGGCATTTTTATTACACAAAGGACCTCTCTGAAAGAGATGTCTAAAATTCAATATTGTATCTTGAAAAATAGATTATGCATATGTATATACTCGAGTGCCATATATCAGTTTAGTGAGATCGGAGTTACGCTACGGACATGAATCATAGTATGACAATGAAATAATCTCCAATAGATTTAGTAGGTTTGAGAACAAAGCCCTCAGAAGGATATTGGGTGTTAAAAGGCAGGACAGGATTAGAAATGAAGCTGTAAGAGAGATTACTCGAGTGCCATATGTGGATGAGATCAAAGTGAGGGGTAGATGGAGATGGTTTGGGCAAGCTCTTCGCACTCCCCAAGAGAGATTGGTCCACCAAACTTTCAACTGGGATTCACAAGACACTAGAAGTGTTGGTAGACCCAGGCCTACTTGGCTACGGACTATGAAGCGTGAAGAAGGAGATGGTGAATGGAGAAGTATTTATTTAAAAGCTCAAGATAGAGACGACTGGCGAAATCTAACCGAGGCCCTTTGTGTTAATAGGCGTAGGAGGAGATGATGATGATATGTGAACTGTCTGGACCACATTCGGAATTTTTTTATTTCACAGCAAGAATATAGAAAAGATTGAAAACATAGACCGTGAAACATTTATGTTGCATAATTAAAAGTAGCTCCAGAGTGGCAGATGGAAGGGGCATGTCATTTTAATGATGATAGTACTTAGTTCCTCTCTCCATCCAAGCTAGGATTAGGGAGGACAAGGCAATGGCCGCTGATTACTCGGCTGGACCTCAGGGTCTCGCATATTATAAGTCTGACGTTTCTACTAGGCGATATAACTTATGCATATAATCAACTTGTTTGCGTTGAGCCAAAGGTTTAATTCAAGTATTTCATCTATATACAGTACTGGTATGTTGTAGTTTCTTAATGTATTATCATTACTTGCTGATTTACATAATACTGTATATATATGTACATGGTTCGCCAGGGCACCAGACGCCCGTTGAGATACTACTACTAGAGAGTTATGGGGTCCTTTGACTGGCTAGAAAGTACTACATTGGATCCTTCTCTCCGGTTAGAGTTCTTTCCCTTTGCCTACACATAATACACCTAATAGTCTGGCCTATTCTTTTCAGATTCTCGTCTGTCATCATACACTTGACAACACTGAGATTACTTAACAATTCTTCTTCACCCAAGAGGTTCACTACTGCACTGTAATTGTTCAGTGGCTACTTTCCTCTTGGTAAGGGTAGAAGAGACTCTTTAGCTATGGTAAGCAGCTCTTCTAGGAGAAGGACACTCCAAATTCAAACCATTGTTCTCTAGTCTTGGGTAGTGCCATAGCCTCTGTACCATGGTCTTCCACTATCTTGGGTTAGAGTTCTCTTGCTTGCGGGTACACTCGGGCACACTATTCTATCTATTTTTTTCTCCTCTTGTTTTGTTAAAATATTTATCTTGATGTTGTTACTGTTCTTAAGATATTTTATTATTAATTGTTTCCTTTCCTCACTGGGCTATTTTCCTTGTTGGAGCCCCTGAGCTTAGAGCATTTTGCTTTTCCAACTAGGGTTGTAGCTTAGCAAATAATATATATATATATATATATATATATATATATATATATACATATATGTATATATATGTGTGTGTAGATATATATATATATATATATATATATATATGTATGTATGTATGTATATATATATATATATATATATATATATATATATATATATATATATGTATGTATATATATATATATATATATATATATATATATGTATGTATGTATGTATATATATGTGTATATATTAATATATATATGTATATAGATATCTATATACATTTATATGAATATATATATACATGTATATATAAATTATATATATATATATATATATATGTATATATATATATATATATATATATATATATATATATATATAAGGTTTCTGAGATATACATTACTGTATGGTCGCGCAAAATTTTTTCTTATGGTAACTTTTCCATCATAAAATAATCACAATATTCAGAATAACGTAATGGTTATATTTTCTTGAGTCAAAACGTTAGTAGAATAATATAGTATTGCATATTCAAGTTATGTACAAAGACGTACGTATCATATTTCTGGAAACTGATTCCATACGTAATTAGATACCAATTAAGTTACATTAAATGAAATTTTATAAAGAGCTTGCAATCTCAGTAGTTATTATAAGACTCAAACGCTTGGTTATAATACTGTAAGGAGAAGGAAAATCCGATTAAAAGGTAAATGCTTTCCAGATGCTAAGGCTTTGCCCCTTCGAGTGCGCATTCCAATGTGCGGATGCACCTGTCGTATTAATTGAAAAGTTGAGTGAATGCAACTAACTTTCTGTGGACGGAGCATGAGTATATATACAACCCGTTCCAGTCAAGAACGGCACAAAAATTCAAACACAATGATGCAAGAGCATAAGGCATAAACAGGATAACAGTGCGAGTGGAGGGCGATAATAATGATAATAATAATAATAATAATAGTAATAATGATAATAATAATAATAATATTATTATTATTATTATTATTATTATTATTATTATTATTATTTTCTAAGCTACAACACTAGTTGGAAAAGCAGAATGCTATAAGCCCGAAGGCTCCAACATGAAATATAACCCAATGAGGAATGGAAATAAGCGAACAGATAGAATAGTGTGCCTGAGTGTACCCTCAAGTAAGAGAACTGTACCCCCAAGACAGTGGAAGGCCATGTTACAGAGGCTATGACTCTATCCTTAACTATAGAACAATGGTTTGATTTTGGACTGTCCTTCTAGAAGAGCTGCTTACCGTGGCCCTTCTACCCTTATCAAGTGTAAAGTAGCCACTAAACAATTGCAGTTAATAATGAAGAAGATTATTTCCGTTATCTTAGTATTGTCAAGTGAATAAAAGAAAGAGGAAAATATGTAATGAAAAGGCCAAATTATTCGATGTGTATAGGCAAATATAAAAATGAGTCGTAACCGGAAAGAGATACATTGCAGAACTATCTGGCCACTCAAAATGCCCAATAACTCTCTAGCGGTAGTATATCAACATGAGATATTCTTTACAAAATATATATAATTTCAAATATAGATGGATGGTCCTGGGTAAAAGCAAGCTAATAGTCGCCTTTATATTCGCCCCACTATATTAGTAGCTTCGCGTATGTTCACTGAAGTCTCATCAACGGATATATTGTTCTATTCCATCTACTTTCCGTGCCTCATGGGTTTCTGAATATGCAAATTCATCCTGTATCGGCAATGAATTATGCAAATAAAATTTTTCTAGGAATTGTTTCGGTAAATCCACGTTCGAAGCCGAATACGACAGCTGAGGAATGTTTTGATTAAAAACAGTCCAATATTGAGTTCTTCCGGACTTGCGGGTCGAAAGGAATGCTATATAGCATTGTGTATATAATGAATAATGGATCCTTAATGACCTCGGTCCTACTACATAATGAAAATGAATTTCCAGTAAGAAATGGAATAATATCATGCGATTTAAAAGTTATAGCCTAAGTGTTAATTTAGTTTTATAAATATTATCAAACTTTATTTCATTAATTTTTTCTATGTTCTTTAAATCATTTTCACCATCAGGTGTTCGCTAAGATGCAATCTGTTTTTTTTTTTTCAATTACAAGAAACATCAAATGACTCCTTCGGATATTTCTTTTATTCTAGAAACGATGTACGTGTATACGTATAAACATATACTTAAGCACACTATGTGCACACACACACAATGTATATCTGTGGATCAATAATATACAAATGTTCAGATATTTTTTTGAGATCATTTTAGTTCCTATGATTCAAACAAACATTATAGATTTTATGACAGGTTTAAAATTACATAGTTACCATTTTATCGAATAAATTCGAAGTTATATTAAACCGTAATTGATTAGAAATCCTTTTTCAGGGTCCCCTGGTTTAGATAAAAATCGTATAATTTATTTGATAAAGTGACTTTGCAATTTTCTCAAAATGACATTTTGGTCGCTAATATAATGAAACAATTAAATTAATTTTGATTTTTACTAGAAGATCATTTTACATTTTCTTCTTTAAGATAAATTCTTTGGCAAACTGAACATTCTATAATAATCTTATGAGAAAAAAAAAAACTAGCATTTTAAATCATAAATAGTTTAATCAATGAAACTATTAAAGTTGTTAGTAGAAACTGTAGTTCAACTAATCTGATCATAACATCAAACCCTATATCACATAGGATAGGAAGCCTCTTAAGAATATAATTAACTAATCCAACCATCCAATTAATCAATTGTTGGGCTTCTTATATTAGTCTCCGTTAAACAAACAGTTCCATTAGTTACTATCATTACTATCAATTACCGGATTATGATTATGAATTGTTTTGGGTAACGTCGAAAACTATCTGATATTTTGATTGATAATTTTCCAGTGGAAAACGAAATTATCTTTCACTCAAATTTTGGAATCGCGCTTAGCAGTTATTTGATATGTAATATAAAGTCATATAAAGCAGGGAATAATTATGCGATGTCTCTGTACGTATATATATATATATATATATATATATATATATATATATATATATATATGCAGACACATGTATATACAATATATGCGTGTATGTATATATATATATATATATATATATATATATATATATATATATATATATATATATATATATGTATATATATACTGTGTATATATATATATATATATATACATACACGCATATATTGTATATACATGTGTCTGCATATATATATATATATATATATATATATATATATATATATATATATATATATATATATATATAATCCACAGGAAGAAGTGAAAATACAGACATCATCAAGATAACTTATTTATCAGTAAGAGTGTTTACAATATATATGATATAGTGAGAATACGAACACACATGCAGACATTTGTAGAACAAAACATCAGAATAAAACGCCCCCTGTATTTGCGAAAACATGTCTGGGCTGTCGTGGGCCAAGTTAAAGGTGCAGCTCGGATATCTAGTCTTTTTATAGTCCTTCAGATAGCTACCTAAAAATTT
Organism: Palaemon carinicauda; assembly: GCF_036898095.1. Lineage (NCBI taxonomy): Eukaryota > Metazoa > Arthropoda > Malacostraca > Decapoda > Palaemonidae > Palaemon > Palaemon carinicauda. Next base: position 132,664,713 of record NC_090733.1, on the reverse strand, counting down.
CTATATACTAACACGTGTTTATCTTAAATATTCATACATTTATACCTACACGCATACGTACAGATGTATACACACCCACACACACACACGCATATATATATATATATATATATATATATATATCACGAAAAAGATACTTATTTTTAGCTTTCTAATGTTCTAAAGGACCATTTTTCTTTCTCACTTTGCATTCTAAAGATGAAAATCGATTTACTTTTTTAGGGAATGTGAGTCTTTTATTTATCATATATACACCAAAAATCTGTATTTTATACTATTTATATGTATAATATATATATACTGTATATATATATATATATATATATATATATATATATATATATATATATATATATACACACCTATTTAGGCATATGTAGATGGATGTACACTTTATATTCATGCATATATATACAGATATTTCATAATTATTCTGTTTAGTAGTTGTCGATTGTTACGTGAAATATCTATCAAGGGAGACATTAGATGAATAGCATTGGTTATTACATCTATATTTGAAAGGCACTTTTTATAGTTTCATGTTTATACTTTGATATTGGGCAAAGTCCAATTTCCTTCAAATGATGATTTTTTTTCTAAAGCTTTTCCTCTTTTCTTTATATGCACATAATGGGTAAGCTACTAATTATTGATAAATAATTGTTAGTGCTTTTAAGAATTATGTTCAAAATTAATTATGTTTAACTTAGTCTTTGGAGAACTAAATATTGATGTTCAATCGCCGAAAGGACTGATATAATAAACAAACGAAATCATTTTTCTATCAGTTTCCAAAGATAAAAAGAAGATGGTTGCTCAAGATGCTTGTTATGGTCCTTAAAATATTTTAGTTTTTCTTGTTTCTTTTCCTCACTAAGCTATTTTTCCTGTTGGGGCCCCTGGGCTTATAGCAACCTGTTTTTTCCAACTAGGGTTGTAGCTTAGCAAATAATAATAATAATAATAATAATAATAATAATAGTAATAATGATAATAATAATAATAATAATAGTAATAATGATAATAATAATAATGAAATTAGGTTGATAGACTCGAAATAAATATGAACGGTAATAAGAACTTTCCTTCGAGAAATTCCTGTATGACTTGCCATTAAATCATTCTAATTATTAATTTAAAATCTTGAAATGATGCAGTCTTAGCAGATATGCAGTGACGTCAGGAAATTAGCTTTGTTTCTTTCCTAATGAAAATCCGTAGGATTAATAAAAGCAGATAGCATTTTTATTCTCCATCTGACGTTTTTGTTCTCTAAAGCAAACTTCTTGATATTTCCATTCCATGCTCAAGTAAAGCTAGAAATAGTTTTTTTTTCTTGGGAAGTCTAAACAAAATTGTTTCTATATTATTATTATTATTATTATTATTATTATTATTATTATTATTATTATTATTATTATTATTATTTGCTATGCTACAACCCTAGTTGGAAAAGCAGAATGCTATAAGCCCTTGGTCTCCAACAGGGAAAATAGCCCAGTGAGGAAAGGATGTAATGAAACTACAAGAAAAGCAACTAACAACTAAGATTACTCTAAGAACAGCAACAACACGAAAATAAATCTTTCATATATAGACTTGAAAAAGTTTAAAAAAACAAGAAAAAAAATAAATGAGATAGAATAGTGGGCCCGAGTGTACCCTCAAGCAAGAGAACTCTACCCCAAGACAGTGAAAGACCATGGTACTGAGGGTATGGCACTATCCAAGACTAGAGAACAATGGTTGGATTTTGGAGTGTCCTTCTTCCAGAGGAGCTGCTGGATTCTCTAATTGTAGATCTAAAATGTAAAGAGAAAATAGAAGGCTTGAATAAGTGGAAGACGTGGCATAGTTTCTGTAAAAGTAAAGGGGTTTATGGTCCTTGGTTAACTATAGATCTTTTATAACTTACAAATGAGAAATTATTCATTTTTGTTTGCTCAGGTCACTGAATTATTTAAATTTTGTGTGTGTTTTGTTTACTGGAGAATTCTATTGAAAATTTGCGAGTGAATTTATGTATCACGTGGTAACTCTCTCTCTCTCTCTCTCTCTCTCTCTCTCTCTCTCTCTCTCTCTCTCTCTCTCTCTCTCTCTCTCTCTCTCTCTCTCTCTCGTACATCTAAATAAAAACTCACCTGAGTCTCAATTACAGTTACTCGATACTTGCAGCATTATATGACATTTAGCAGACATTTCTTATTTCCCTTTTTGTAGATTTATACTCTCAAGTGACATTTCAGATATTATAGGAAAAACAAGGGTGATTTTGCAGGTATATATTTATTAGTAGTGAATGTTTATTATTATCATTATTATTCTAAGAGAAGGACACTCCAAAATCAAACCCTTGATTTCTAGGCTTTGGTAGTGCCGTAGCCTCTGTACCATGATCTTCACTGTCTTGGGTTGGAGTTCTCTTGCTTGAGGGTACATTTGGGCACACTATGCTATCTTATTTCTCTTCCTCTTGTTTTGTCAAGTTTTTATAGTTTGCATAGGATATATTTATTTTAAGGTTACTGTTCTTAAAATATTTAATTTTTCCTTGTTTCCTCTCCTCACTGAGTTATTTTCCCTGTAGGAGCTCTTGGGCTTATAGCCTCCTGCTTTTCCAACTATGGTTGTGGCTTAGTAAGTAATAATAATAATAATAAATATGCGCGAAGTAATATTCGTAATGAAAGCAGCAAAGGAAGATCATACATTGAAAAAGGACCCATTAATGTAAGTGATAACATTGATAACGCATTGATCTGACAATAACATTAATGGGAGGTAAGTCTTGCATTCATGTCGAAATAGCATGATCTTTGAAGGCACAATGGTTATTGATCCAAGTTCCATTTTATCGTCCATTTTGGTGCGACGGACAATTAACTTAAGTGAGAGGAATTCCGTTAAATGTCGATTAAATTAAGTGAGAGATAATGTGTCTTCAACGTAAAGAGTGACTTTTTCATTCAGCTTTGAATAAAATGTAGTTCATAAACTTGAACTATTTACATGACAAATATGATTCGCTCCGTATGCAAAAAATACACATAAAGCATTCTTGGACCACATAAGTTGAGCATTACTCATCATGAATATGTTTATTTAATTTCTCCAAGAAACATCATGAATAAAAGATACATTTATACGGTAAAGATTTGTGTAGGTCTTTCTTGCTCTTTCTCTGGTTATTATATATATATATATATATATATATATATATATATATATATATATATGTATATATATATGCATATATATGTATATATATATATATATATATATATATATATATATATATATATATTATGTATATATATATGTATATATATATGTATGTATATATGTATGTATATATGTATGTATATATATATATATGTATATATATATATATATTTATATATATATGTATATATATATATATATATATATATATATATATATATATATATATATATATATATACTTACAGTATATAGTTTTTTTTTTTATTACGAACACAATTAATTCCTACATTATCCAAAAGTAGAAAAATTGGACATTTTAATTGCGTCACAAACTGAAGAGAATCAAAAGACATAAAACTTCATGTAATGGTGATTCCTTGCAACATTTAAAACAAGGGGAATAAAATACATACTGTTTAGCAAAAGGAAAATGACATTCATCAGTACACATATACAGTGTATCTATTGTAAAACGGGAAAAATAATAACAACTAAAGTCCTTAAGGAAAAACTTATAATGTGTTTAATAATGAAACTCAATAAGAATTATAAATATTCATAGTAATATGTATAAAATCAGAGAACATTAAGTGTTTACAAAATAACAAGTTCATTATAACATTGTGTTTGAAATATTAAAGAAATAAACTTATGGACTTGAATCAATATAAAGAAAATTAACGCCATTAAAAAGACTATTCTTTTATGTAATGTCTAATCATCAAGTTTTTTTTTTTTTTTTTTTTTTTTTTTTTTTCTCCAAGGGGTGGTGGCTGGTGTTAGCGGAATCTTACCAAGCACAAAATAACCCCTAATCACGAACACGCAAGCAATAAATATTTCATAAGAAATTCTATGTTGTTACTAAGTGTAAGTGAAAGGTCCTGTCTTTTGCATAAAAGCCCTTACATTACCTGAGGAGACAGGCATTATGAAGACCAAAATTTGTAATTTGTACATTTTCTGCTTTTATAAGTGAATTCGCCACTTGAATTTTTTTTTTTTTTTTTTTTCAGAACTTTGGAAGACTACTATAGTTAAACGAAAATCAAAATATGCATTCCATTTATGATTCTTATTAATAAATAAGGCTGATTTATGAAAATCAGAAGATATTCTTCTGCTAATAACTTGTTGAAATTAATGTATATTTTGGGAATGCAAATGGAGAAGCAATGCAGATTAAACTGATAAGGTAAAGGTCAAATTAATCAAGCAGTTCTGATAGACAGGTAATATTAACGCCTATGTGATGAAATTTTAAAGGGGTGTGGCTTATCCTGATCACAACAATTATGTATGTGACAATTGGGTTTATTTATACATTCTATATATTTGTAGCTTAATTCTTGAATTTTACAGCCAGAATTCAGAATGTTACAATGAAATACGATTTTGACTACCTTATATCGACAGTATACGTTTATGACCACCTATTCATATATATATATATATATATATATATATATATATATATATATATATATAGTTGTGTTTATATATATATACATATATATTTTTATATTATATATATACAGTTTATACATATATATATATATATATATATATATATATATATATATATTAATATGTATATTACATATATATATATATATATATATATATATATATACATGCATACATATGTATATATAGATATATATACCTATATATATATATATATATATATATATATATATATATATATATATATATAAAGCAATGACTATATGAAGCTAACGAAATGTTGATTTAATGGCATATTCTTGACATTATTAACTAAAATCGTATTGATTGTCATTCCCACTTCATGCTTTTACCGTGTCGCCTCGTAAGTAAAGTTGCGTTAACCGAATCCCGCAATTGTGAGTCATTTGATATCGCAAGCAGTATTTCATTGCTATTATGCCTTAGTATGTATATTGTTATGAATGCACTCTTTTGAAATATTTTAGATTATGTAACTTATTCTGTTTGTGCACAACATTACGCAAAGGAAAGTGTGAATTTTCTGTATGTAACTAGTGTATATGTATTTATGAATATATGTTTATATATATATATATATATATATATATATATATATATATATATATATATGTATGTGTGTATATATATATATATATATATATATATATATATATATATGTGTGTGTGTATATATATATATATATATATATATATTGATTTATTTTTATATGTATATACGTATTGATGTGCGCATATATATATATATATATATATATATATATGCGCACATCAATACGTATATACATATAAAAATAAATCAATATATATATATATATATATATATACACACATATACATATATATATATATATATTGATTTATTTTTATATTTATATACGTATTGATGTGTGCATATATATATATATATATATATATATATATATATATATATATATATATATATATATATATATATATGTATACTGTATATATATATATAATCAGGAAAGTTAAAGAAACTGATATAAAAGTAATTATAGATATCTTTTTGATGATAAAGACAAGACTGCCTTATTGCAATGTGCCCTTTAGGAACTCTTAGCTTATGACTGAGAGGGCATAAAGACAAAGACAGTCGCCATAAAAATGAGGAATTTTCCCTATGTACATTTGGATTTCTAACTTAATCTAGCCGTCCTTTGGAATTAATGATAGTGATGGGGAATTATTACCTTTTGAAGAGCATAGTTTCATTCAGTTGTGAGATTATTTGTTGTGATATTTCTCTTTCACCAACGAGTTCCAGAACTGGCTGTCATCCAAGTCTTTGGCCTTTCCTTTTATTTACACGAAAAATAGTATACAAAAATATTGAAAGAAATCTTTTTTTCAATTGAATTATGTTCAGAAAATATTCCTTCGGTATTATATACTTCACTGTGTACGGATTATTACTTACCTGTTGAGATACTACCGCTAGAGTTATGGGGTCCTTTGACTGGCCAGAAAGTACTGCATTGGATCCTTCTCTTTGGTTACGGTTCATTTTTCCTTTGCCCACAAACACACACCGAATAGTCTGGCCTATTCTTTACATATTCTCCACTGTCCTTATAAACCTGACAATACTGAGATTATTAAACAATTCTTCTTCACCCAATGGGTTACTGCACTATAATTGTTCAGTGGCCACTTTCCCCTTGGTAAGGGTAGAAGGGACTCTTTAGCTATGATAAACAGCTCTTACAGGAGAACACACCAAAATCCAACCATTGTTCTTTAGTTTTGGGTAGTGCCATAGCCTCTGTACCATGGTCTTCCACTGTCTTCCATTCTCTTGCTTGAGGGTACACTGGGGCACACTATTCTATCTTATTTCGCTTCCTCTTCCTTTGTTAAAGTTTTTATAGTTTATATAGGAGATATTTATTTTAATGTTATTACTGTTCTTAAAATATCTAATTTTTCCTTGTTTCCTTTCGTCACTGGGCTATTTTCCCTGTTGGACCCCTTGGGCTTATAGCATCCTGCTTTTCCATCTAGGGTTGTAGCTTAGCAAGTAATAATAATAGTAATAACCTGCAAAAGGGCTGTGCCTCTTAACCGCTTGGTTGATGGAATTGATTTCTTGGTTAACTGACCACAATCAGCGATATGTCTGTCCTGAGTCAGTAATCTTCGTGGTTGGAATTTTCTGGATAATTTAT
>NC_090733.1:132637812-132652812 GCF_036898095.1 Palaemon carinicauda | reverse complement strand
AAATTAGGTTAATCTTTTATAGGATGATATTGAATTACAGGATATAAAACCACTTAGTTAAAGTCAATATCGTTTGAATCCAGAGAAAGCAAATTCAAAACGAAAGGAAATCAAGTATATGCTGGAATGTGATAGTTCTTAGCGAGAGTGAATGGTGTTCTTAGGTTGTTTAAAAGTTTAAAGGCCTCTCATGAACGTCAGGGGTAAGGGACATTGAAATTGCCCTATTAAGTAGGACAATGCCCTAGAGACTGACCAAATATATATATGATCAGCGCCCAAGCCCCCTCTCCACCCAACCTCGGATCAAGGAGGGCTAGGCAAAGGCTGGTGATAACTCAGCAGATAGACCTATAGACTCTCCCATCCTTAGCTCACAAGAATGGTGAGGTTGCAGCGACCAAAGAAACTAGCAAGTATAAGTGGGACTCGAACCCCAGTCTGGCGTTCACCAGTCAAGGACTTTATCCCATCGGCCACCACAACCTTAAATTGATCTCGTAAAAGTAAACAGTGTTACTTATCAAAGTAATTTTCCCCTTCCCAAGATCGTCCGATTGGTTAGAAATAATCGGAATTGCCAGATTCATTTCCAAGCTTGATTTGGGCTTGTGGTGGCCTAGTGGTAGCGTCCTTGCTTGGTGATTGCCAAAATGGGGTTCGAGCCCTGCTCAAACTCGTTTTATCTTTTGGTCGCTGCAACTTCACCGTCCTTGTGAGCTAAGGATGGGGGTTTAAGAGGAGCCTGTAGGTCTATTTGCTGAGTTATCAGCAGCCGCTACCTGACCCTCCTTGGTCCTAGCTTAGGTGGAGAGGAGGCTTGGTCGCTGATTATATGTAATGCGGTCAGTCTCTAGGGCATTGTCCTGTTGGGTAGGGCAATGTCACTGTCCCTTGCCTCCGCCATTCATGAGCGGCTTAAATATTTTAAAGGTTATTGGTAAATACATTTAGGTAAACGGGAACGTAAAATATCCGTGTTTATAACGCCGGTAGGTAGTTACTTTCTAAATAAAGTTTTAAATGAAATCAACAACTCTGTCGTGAATTCAGAAACTTGGGAAAAACATTTTACGAATTTTAGCTAAGTCTTGGCACCCCCTGAAAAAGCGAACCTGGTTTTATATTTAAACAAAGATGAAATTGGGAAAACCTCTATCACTTATATAGGTCATGGTACGATCTTTTCAAAAAATGGTAACACAGAAGCTATCATCAATTTCCCAATCCTAGCAACTAAAAAGCAGGCCATGAGATTTCTCGGGATGGTTTCATATCTCCGTAGATTTCTGCCCAGTTTTTTAAGAAATAAGTGTTCCTATTAATAAGCTCATTAAGAAGGTATGAAGTTTCGTATTTGGTGACGAGTATATAATGTAGAAGCTTTCAATAGTTAATGATTAACCCTTTCACCCCCAAATGACGTACTGGTACATTTAAAAAAACTCATCCCTTTAACCCCATGGACGTAACGGTACGTCCTTGCAAAAAAATGTTATAAAATTAATTTTTTCATATTTTTGATAAATTTTGGAGAAAATTCAGGCATCTTCCAAGAGAATGAGACCAACCTGACCTCTCTATGACAAAAATTGAGTCTATTAGAGCAATTTAAAAAATATATACTGCAAAATATGCTGGGGAAAAAATAACCCCTTGGGGGTTAAGGGTTGGAAATTTCAGATGAGCCTGGGGGTAAAAGGGTTAATGATCCAGGATTACTATTACCTAGTTTTAGAAAGGAATTTAATTTAGCAATCGATACCAGTGATATTGGCTGAAGAGTCATGTTAATCTAGAAAACGGGAGGAAGCACCCAGTTACGGGTTTTTCTAGTGCAAGAGCCCGTGTCTTGCTATTGGCAAGGCGTTCTTGAACGAACTAACGAACGAAGCACCAAGTTGTGTATTATTTAAAGAAATTGAAAAAAGCTCTGCAAAATTATGCAACTGTTGAGAAGGAATTGTATAGTTTTGTTTCAGCCTTTGAACACTATGAGATTTATGTACGTAGTAGTCCTGTTTTAACTGTGTAATCTAATCACAATCCGATATTTCATTTGGAGAGATTTTAAGAATAAGAATAAACGTCTCATGCGGTGGAGTTTAGAATTACAGGATTATAATCTGAAGATAGTTCATATAAGAGGATAGATTAATTTACATATTTTTGTCTATAATATATATGTCTGTATGTGTGTGTGTGTATATATATATATATATATATATATATATGTATATATATATGTATGTATATAAATTTACATTTATATATATATATATATATAGATTTACATTTTTATGTATATACATATATATATGTGTATATATGTACATTATATATATATATATATATATATATATATATATATATATATATATATATATATATATATATATATATATATATATACAGTATATATATATTTATATATATATATATATATATATATATATATATATGTACAGTATATATATACATACATATACACACACAAACACAAACACACACTTCTGTATCTACTTGTACCATGTATGAAACCTTTCAGAATAAATCTGTCCTCGTTCATATCAAATCCTTTTCAGCTTGATTCACTAGTTCAGATCACAGTGACCGTCTTTTTACTGAATTCTTAAAATAACGTTCATAGACATTTTTTAACTTGTTTCTCTGATGCCCCCAGTTCTATAACGTAAATTTTACATTTCTTGATTTCATTTCATATTCAGGATTACGGGTTACCTTGAAGCTTTTCTTAATATAAGGGGAAATTCAGTTTTATATTTTACAAAAGGCCGATCCAAATATAGAACACTTTTCATGAAACTCTAGATGAAATGCGAATAGGAAATGCCACGCGATGTCTGGGGATGGGAAAGTAATAGCATGGAGGCTTTTGGGAGTGGATACGAAATATACCTGTCAGTTGTGAAAGAAACTCGATTTCTTTGCTATTTACAACGACTGTGTTTACAGTGAAGAAGAAGAGTTCGACGACTTTGATGACTTCGACGAGGACGACTTTGAAGACTTCGACAATGATGGCTTCGACGTCGACGACTTTGATGATGACGGCTTCGACGAGGACGACTTTGACGACTTCGACAATGACGGCTTCGACAATGACGGCTTCGACGTCGACGACTTTGATGATGACAGCTTCGACGACGACAACGACGGCTTCGACGTCGACGACTTTGATGATAACAGCTTCGACGACGACGACGACGGCTTTGACCATGACGACTTCGACGACGACGACTTCGACGGCGATGACTTTGACGAGGACTACCTCGACAACTACAGATTCGACAACGACAGCTTCGACGACGACTACTTCGACAACGATGACTTCGACAACGACGACTTCGACGACGACGACTTTGACAACTTTGACGACGATGACTTTGACAACAACCATGACAACGACTTTGACTACTTCGACGACGACTACCTCGACAACTACAGCTTCGACAACGACAGCTTCGACGACGACTTCGACAATGACGACTTTTTTGACGACTTCGACGACGATGACTTTGACAACAGCGACGACGACGACTTCGACAATGCATTGGCATTTAGTTTATTAAGAAAGTAACATGACACTAAGTTTAGCTTAGATGCGTTTAAGGTTAAAAAAAAATTTTTTTTTTTTGTTTCAAGAAGGAGCCTTTGTTATCAGTGCAAAATCCAAAAATGGATTTAATCTTTCTTTTTATATGATTCAGGCAATTTGATATTTATAGATAATGAAATAGGTTCGACTTCGTGTTTTGTAAGTTTCTGATTGTGTTGTCTTAAAAGTTTTAAATTTCACGTTCGTTTACATTAATTATATATATTCCTGTTCATCTATCAGTCTATCTTTTTATATGATATATATATATATATATATATATATATATATATATATATCCCTGTTTATCTATCCGTCTATCTTTTTATATGATATATATATATATATATATATATATATATATATATATATATGTATGTATGTGTGTATATTTATATCTATCTATATATATGTATATATATATGTATATGTATATATATATATATATATATATATATAAATATATATATATATATATATATATATATATATATATATATATATATATATATATATATATATATATATATATATACAGAGAGAGAGAGAGAGAGAGAGAGAGAGAGAGAGAGAGAGAGAGAGAGAGAGAGAGAGAGAGAGAGAGAGAGAGATATTCTTAGCACTCCAAATGTCAATAGAGAAGCTGATTTACTTATTTACTAGCTTTTAATTTTTATGAAGGTTCTGGTTAACAGAAAAATATACTTAGCAACTTTATAACGTAATCAAAAGAACAATTTATTTAAATCTATTTCCAAAAATGGTCCTTGTAACTCAAAGTTTATTTAGAATACATTTTCCACTTTACAGTAACTTTTGAATTACAATTTTAACTGCAATTCCAGTTTATGACATATTTAAATCAGAATGTAATTAATTCTTCGATGGTGTAACAAATATTTCCCGCGTTAAGAATGTTTTAAATAAAATTATTTGTAAAAACCCATGTTACGTAGCAGACTGTTAATATTTTGTTATTATTGTAATTTATTATCATTATTATTATTACCTCCACCAACAAAGTTGGAAGGAGGTTATGTTTTCGCCCCTGTTTCTGTGTGTGTACGTGTGTGTGTTTGTTTGTGAACAGCTTCCTGGCCACAATTTTAATCGTAGACTAATGCAAGTTGCAAGGATTAACTGTTTTGTAAAAAGCTAGAAATTATTAAATTTTGGAAGGTCAAGGTCAAAGGTCAAGCAAAACGTCCTATTCACGTAATCAGCCATAAGTTTGGACATCGTTGTCACAGAGACTTCAAGCTTGGTTCATATTGGAGTGTATGTATGAAAATCCACGCCAATTAATACATGTTAAAGTCAAAGGTCGACCAAAAAGTTGAGAAATAAGCTGCTGCGGCGGAGGTTTGCGCTCTAATGAGTGCCACTCTAGTTATTATTATTATTATTATTATTATTATTATTATTATTATTAATGTTATTGTCGTTGTTGGTAGTATTGATTATGTTGTAGCTGTCTTTGTTATTATTATTATTATTATTATTATTATTATTATTATTATTATTATTATTATTATTAAGATAAGCCTAATATGCTTTTTTATAGTGATATTATATTAGCTTACCCCTTATCTTTGTTTCTCAAAATAACTATGATAAGTTATCAAAACACATTCCTCCTCTTTTGCTCTCCTTCGGTTATTACAGAAACTTGTTCCTGTTACACATAATTCATCTCCTTTACCTACTTCATCTATTTTACCAACTTCATCTAAAAGCAGCAAGGTTAGAAAAGCTTATTCCCTTTATTTGGAGCATCGCTAAAATGGCCTCCTGTGATCTTGGTCGTGTGATGCATATAATTCGTCTTATCGAACGGCTCAAGAGAAGGTAATGGTGTCTTTTTTAACTGTCAGGCTAAAATTAGTTACTTACAAGGAGTTACAAGGATTTTGGATATCTCAAAGACTTTTTCGTCCATCCGGGGAGACTCCATTTGATCTTGGGTAGAACCCTTTGGTTTAAACATTTAAAGAGTTTTTTATGATCTTGGCTAACTTATTCTTGAATTTGTTGACCGTGTTACTGTTTACTACATCCGCTGGAAGTCTGTTCTATGTATTTTGTATGTAAATAAATTACCACATTGAGTAGTGTTGTATATTTCCAATTCCAGTTTGTATCCTTTACCTATGCACTGATTTGTGCTAAGTGTGAATAGATTGATGTAATATAAATTTGTTATTCCTCTAAGAATTTTGAAATGCCTCTATCAGCTGTCCCCTTAGTCGTCGAGTTTGTATATCAAATAACGTCAAACGTCCCATCCTCCTTATATACCCAAATTGCCTCAATGTTGTAACTAATTTGTTGGCCCTAGCTTGTTCTGTTTCTAGTGTATCTATATCCTTCTGAATACTTGGAGCCCATAAATGGACTCTTAGTGATATGTACAGTTGAAGTACAGTGTCATAATTTCTGTATTTGAATGGTCTCTTTATGTAACCTATTAGTTTTTGTGCTTTCTTTTCAGCCTTTATGCTGTTTGATGAACAGATCGTTGTTAATAATAATGCCGAGATCTTCCTCCCTGTCCACATTTTCTAGATCATTACCCAGCAGTGAGTAATCTGTTTGTGGGTTACTATAACCTATGTGCATAACTGCATTTGTCATTTTCTTGACCCTTCTCCTAACTTAATTAGATCCTCTCTTATGGCTTTTACGTCTTTTGAGTTGGCAGCATTTAGGCCTTGTTTACTACCATCGGCAAATTTGACTATTTTACTAATCAATCGTAAATCTATATCGTTAATGTAAATCTGAAATAGGAATGGGCCAAGGACGGATCCATGAGGTACACCTGCTTTTGATATAAATACTAAACATGTGAAAAACTTCAATATATTTGTCACACAGGGTCTCTTTTGTCTAGAAGAGAGAGAGAGAGAGAGAGAGAGAGAGAGAGAGAGAGAGAGAGTTATGACACTACAGATGTGAATAGTAGTCTCAGCGCCTTTATTCATGCATACATATTTAAATACATACATACATACAGTACATACGTACATGCACACGTGTTTGTGTGTATAGATGTTTATTTATTTTTGTTTTGGTAAGTGAATGTTAACGTACAGTACGTCCACGCGGATCGTTAAATTCTAAATCAGTAATACACACAGGGCTTTTGTTATGCATAAAATACTTTGAATAAACGAATGAAATCAGTCATTTGTACAGTATATGATTTTCCTTTTTGTAGAATGCTATCAATGAATTTTATTACATTGCGATTTGCATATTGGACGTTTCCAGCCAGGAAAATTCACCAATATTTAATATAAAATTATTTATCCTTTTTAATCTAATTTTAACATTTCTGATCTGATTGTTTTTTCGATCCTTGTAGGTTATTTTCAAAGGTTTATTTACTTTATTGACATTTTAGGTTGCTTGCAAGGCAAGCAGAAATATCAGCAAGAACAAGACTTATTAAGTAAAGTACAGACTTAATATACTTTAGCACAGAAACTAACATTAAAAGTACCGACGAAGAAATAAGTATACGAATGAAGTTCTCTCTCTCTCTCTCTCTCTCTCTCTCTCTCTCTCTCTCTCTCTCTCTCGTTCCATAGACGTCTCTTAAAACATTATCAATTTAATGTTTTTCGATGAATGTCCCAAAGAATCCTTGTGGTCGTTCGGCTTTGTTTTTGTCGTAAGGTAATAATAATAATAATGATCATCATCATCATCATAATAATTTTCATAATTCTAAGGATGGCCAAAGAGACAAGCTGAGAGAATGACAGTTAAACAGAATGACAGTTAGTCAGTCAGACAGACGGACAAGCGTAAGAAGCCTATAGGAAATACTTAAGTGAAAATTGTAGATATAACGATTAAATTAAAATGTCACTGAACAACCAAACTCTAGGCTTCAAAGGTAGATAAGGAAACGTGAAAAAGATACTCGGTAGATTTAACTAAACATTGATGTATGTTGATTATAACGTACAGAGTGTGATGAAATTCAGGCGTATACAATTATGACGAGAAACTGCATTGTTCAGCTATTAAAGTTTCATGTCCATAATTCTTAGATTAACGTCCTTTGTGTTTAACAAAATCTGTTTAAATATTTTAATATATCGCAGTTTAGCCTAATACCATAAAATGTTTATGGAATAAAATTTTCTACAAATATTTTAGCAAATCTTGACCAGTCCGTCAAATTTACGTGTTCACAGAAAAGCAAATCCCAGTCACAACACATGTTTTCCCGACACTTAAAAATGTTAATCAGAAGGCATTTTTTATATACATATGTATATACACACACTATATATATATATATATATATATATATATATGTATATATGTATGTTGGTTTTCTTGTGTTTCCACTGTTATGGTACGAAATTTACTTATTTTCAATATCACACGGTTTTTCAACGCATTCAGCTGTTGAATACACGCATATATGCACACATTGTATTTATCTATACATATAATTATGTATATCCAGTATATATATATATATATATATATATATATATATATATATATATATGTGTGTATATATATATATATATATATATATATATATATATATATATATATATATATATACACATAACACGTATATACATAGAGTAATGTTAAAAGTTTCAAATTGCGTGTAAATGCATGTCCAGTCTAGTCCTCTCAAAGAATTCAGTTGCATGCAACCTTTGAGTGACCGAAAATGTATTTCATTTGGATAATGCCTTATGTTTCACAAACTGACAATTGGTCGATAGATCTGAAGATTACGGGGTGCATTTTTCTTGTAGATTTTTAATCCGAAGATGTCTTTGGTTTTCTTCAACAGATCTCTCTATCCTTGATACTTTGATGTTATGAAAATTCTGTTCGTGAATTGCATTCGTTTCAGAAGAACTTTTTTTTTTTCAAGAGGTCATATCTGATTTGAGTTTGGGAAATTGTTTATATATATATATATATATATATATATATATATATATACATACATATGTGTGTATATAAATTATATATGTATAAATGTGTGTGTGTATATATTATATATATATATATATATATATATATATATATACATATATATATATATATATATATATATATATATATGTATATATATACATATATATATATATATATATATATATATATATATATATATATATATATATATATATACACGCATGGATATATAGTTTGAAGATAACATATCTTTTGTCTGAGGGCAAGAGCATTAATGTTAGAAAGATTTCAATGAAATTTGAAAGCTCAAATATCTAGTATAATCAAGCGGTGATCCAATTCTTGCATGTAGAGAATTTTTTTTTTTTTTTATGAATCTTGTTTATAATATATCGTTTAAACATTTAAATAAATATTTTAGTATAAATGTAAATAAATCTAGTCCTACTACGAAACCTGATTTTGTGCAACTAAAACGAGGTCGGAAATGTTTAATCTATTGCAAAAACATAATCACGAAATAAAAGATTTCTCTTTATGAATGTGTCAAGTTTCCGGGGATAAAAGAACCGAATTTTATTGGATTGGATTTGTAAATTTAAACCATAAGACTGGGCACTGGGTCCTGGGAGGTCAATTATTTTAAGAAATCCATGTGATATTCAATGTGAGCTATCCTCTTTAGCTGTGAGAACATTAAACGTCCTAAAACGACTCTCTGGAAATCTTTGGTCATTCCATAAAAGGCTAAGCTTTCTCTATTTTTCCTCACAAAATTATATTATTTCAGCCCCACAATTACATGAATAATCTCTTTTGGAAAATGTTCTAGCAGAGTGCGATGACTCGCTACCAGAGAGTAAGGGAGTATTTGTTTGGAGAAGCCTCGAGAAAGAGTACGGACAAATGAGAATATTTATAACCTTCATTTTTAACAGCAAACCATACGAATAATATTCCCAGGACCAAAATCTAACTGTCTTTATTAACCCTTTTACCCCCAAAGGACGTACTGGTAGGTTTCACAAAACTCATCCCTTTACCCCCATGGACGTACCGGTACTTCCTTGCAGAAAACTGCTATTTAAATTTTTTTTTTGCATATTTTTGATAATTTTTTGAGAAACTTCAGGCATTTTCCAAGAGAATGAGATAAACTTGACCTCTCTATGACGAAAATTAAGGCTGTTAGAGCAATTTAAAAGAAATATATAGCAAAATGTGCTTGAAAAAGAATAACCCCTCGGTGTTAAGGGTTGGAAATTTCTAAATAGCCGGGGGTAAAAGGGTTAATAAATGTAATCACCATACCATGAAGTTTAAAATATTAAGAAGTCAACAATAATATGTCTTTGTATCATGTATTAATTATTTTAAACACGATCGAATTATCCTGTTTATGATGTGTTGGTACGGATGATGCTCCACACTATCAACACAACAAAGCAATTATGAAATTGAGAAATTTTTTCCCTGTTGGAGCCCTTGGGCTTATAGCATTTTGCTTTACCAACTAGGGTTGTAGCATAACCTGTAATAATATTGATATTAAGAATATTACTAAGAGTTTGAATCTCGCCGTAGCTCAGGTCATATAGACCCCCGTGGACTTCAAAAATAAATGACCTCCCAGTCAACATTGCTGGGCCTGCGAGCTCATTTTTTTAAAATCCAATTCAATTCCATTTACTGAGTTATATCATTTGCGGAAAGTTGCCACACTCGTAACTTATTCCGATTGCCCTTAACTTTACTATAACCCAGTACATTAGACTAACCTTTAGATAAGTAAATATGATCAAAAAGTTTTTTTTTTTTTTTTTTTTTTTTTTTTCTTTTTTTTTTGGGGGGGGGGGAATATGTAATCATTGTTAAGCCTTTCTCATCTGTGGGATTGATTTAGGTTCTTTTACTCTTGTAGAGTCAAATATACTTTAATATGATGATTTTCTTTCTTGAATTTAAGAAAAAACATATAATTCCCCCATATTCATCCATTGAAATCACCCAACATCAACTCAAATATTCACGTGAAATATGTTTAGGTTCTGAAGATCTCGGTGTAGGAAGAATTAAAATTTATTTCATTGCATTATTTACTCTGCATTTTAACAAATTAGATTTATTGGTGGACTTGTGACACGCAACCAATAAAAATGAAATAACGGAAGGAAAAACATCATTATAGCGCGACAGGTTTTTTTTAATTACTGATGAAATATGTATATATTAATGGAGTTCGTCTTTGACATCTCGGTTTGTGTATACGACGAATAAGTTTGTTTTTTTTATCTTTTTATTATTAAATTTTACAAAAGGATCAATACAATGACTTCATATATACAATATAAAATAATAATAAATTACATCCTTTACAAATAACAAAGTAAGTAAGCCTTATATCCTATAGAGTAACTTATATTTCTTCTTATTCTTTATTTTACAATAGCATTAAGTACATAATCTTTGGTAAAGAGCTTGTCAAATTTATTCACATAAACTTTACTCAATATAAACTTGGTTTTCGACGAATAAGTTAAGAATGTTCTGTAAGCGGAAGGCTTTGGCTATTTCTCAATTCGTAATGACAGTGGCAATTAAATTCAAACTTGCTTACACATTTATGAATGTTAATTCATCACTTTCACAGCCATAATTTATAATCTTGGACTTAGGTGCTATTTTTAGTATTAAGCATTAGCAGTATACAATCAAATGCTTTTATGAGTGGTAACTTTAATATACGTCTTCCGAAAATGTTATTCTACGGCAAATTCTTGTCATATATATATATATATATATATATATATATATATATGTATATGTATATATATACTGTATATATATATATATATATATATATATATATATATATGTATATGTATATGTATATATATACTGTATATATATATATATATATATATATATATATATATATATATATATATATATATGTATATATATATAATATATATATGTATATGTATATATATATGTATATATATATATATATATATATACATATATATATATATATATAAGAGAAAATATATCAAACCTAATAAACATCATTATGTGCATGGTAGTTTCCAACATTGTGGCTTCAAAGAACCTGTACTAATATTTTATCCATCTTGTCTGCTAATCGATTTGTACTTTACTGAGATAGGTTTCAAAAGTGTTTGTAGGTAATTCGTAACGTATGATTTAGGCAAAGATGATAATATAAGGGGCTTTGTGGTTTACAGAGAAAATAAAGCTAAAAAGAGACATTCTGTTAAAAATAAATAGTATTTTATCGATTAAGTTTTCTCAAATATTAATAGTTCAACGGTTGATTAAATATTAGATTGTTGAAATAATTTAGCCGTCCTCTGAGACTTGCAACAGTACTGAGGAATTATGATCCCAGCACTCGTGCTAATGGAAGGGGATAATATCTTATTCATTGAATCCTTTATCATTGTTTTGGCCTTTCCATTTCTCTGACCATTTCCGGAGCTGAGCATCATCCAAGTCTTTGACTGTATGTTTTAGTTATAGGGAAATCTGTGTGTGTGTGTGTGTGTGTGTGTGTTTGAAGTTTCAAGCTGCTTGTCTAGTCTAGTCCTCTCTGAGAGGGGTTTACTTGAGTAAGTAATACCCATTATATACCCCTTTAAAGGTTTAAAGCAATGGTTCCCAACCTTTTTCCTGTCATCTCCCCCTGCACCCAGTGCAACCCTCCAGATTTCCCCCTTCATGTGTATGAGGGAAAGAGTAGTTGAAACACACTGTGACGACTTACTAATTAATTTTTCCATTATACAAATATACTGATAAACAAATAGTTACAGAGTAAAATGGATAGAGAGCGGTTAGTGACAGCTAACAGCATAGCTATAGAGCTATGAGGTTAGTTGTTACTAACCGCTCTCTATCCATTTTACTCTGTAACTATTTGTTTATCAGTATATGGAGAGCAAAATAAAAGGACTTTTGTTTATTCTTCTACTTCAAAATTGAATTAGTGAGAAGGTTGAGGCTGCTTCTTGTTCACCAGTGTATCAATATCAGGGCTAGCTTTGTCACCTGATATTTTTTTTTAGTTAGTAGTTAGTTCAATTATTTCCCCCCTGGTAGCTTCATATTTCCCCCAGGTTGGGAACCACTGGTTTAAAGGCTGCTCATGAATGGAAGAAGCAAGGGACAGTGACATTGCCCTATCATGCAGGACAATACCCTAGAGACTGACCATATACACATATGATTAGCGCCCAAGCCTCCTCTCCACCCAAGCTAGGACGAAGGAGGGCCAGGCAATGGCTGCAGATGACTCAGTAAATAGACCTATAGGCTCCCTCAAACCCCTCATCCTTAGGTCACAGGGATGGTGAGGCTGTAGCGATCAAAGGAACTAACAAGTTTGAGCGGGACTCGAATCCAGTCTGGCGTTCACCAGTCAGGGACGTTACCTCATTGATCCTGATCATTGAATCTATCCCCTTCTATCGCTATCTTTACCTTCTATCGCTATCTTTATCTTTCTTCTTAGCCTCTTTGTAGATGAAATTGATTTCGTGGGTAACTCAACTCAAGCAACGATAAGTCTGTTCCTCGCCATTAAATCTTCGTGGGTGGAATGTTCGGGATAATTAATCTCACTTTTTATTTTGATAATCTTTTCAGGAGAGATGCTGTTGTTTTGTAACTCTCTTTAACTTCAAGCTATCGTAACCTAAGCAGTTTACTGTCTATATTTTCATCCCCTGTTCTTATCTCCGTCAACGAAATTGGGAGGAGGTTTTGTTTTCGCTCCTGTTTGTCTGTTTGTTTGTTCGTGAACAACTTCCTGGCCCCAATTTTACTCAGAGAGTAGTGAGCCTTTCAGGGATTAATTGTTATGTTGAAATGTGAAAGTGATTAAATTTTTGAAAGTGCTAGGTCAAAGGTCAAGGTCGAGCAAAATTCTACCGAATTACCCCTAACTTTAACCTCAAGTTCACACATAGTTGACACACAGACTTCAAATACGCCTACGGTCTAAGTAGATTGTCATTTGTTCAGGATTTTTTTTTTTTTTTTTTTTTTTTTTTTTTTTTTTTTTTTTTTTTTTTTTTTTTTTTTTTTTTGACTGGAAAGATAATGCAAAATTTCGAGAGATTTTTATTTGAAGCTATTTTTCAAGAGGGCCAAGTAACCACATTACATTTTCGAGTAAAATATCTCGGTGGAGTTTTATGTTCAACGCGTGACAAAATAATCCACACATTTCTCAAGACGACAAAGATAAAATGTTCTCTCCGGAAATGCAGAAGATTTAGTTCTTAATAGAACGTAGGTGGTGATAATAATGGAGTTTATCATTATTATTATTATCATTATTATTATTATTATTATTATTATTATTATTATTATTATTATTAGTGTGTATCTCTTTTAATATTGTTTTCCCTGTTACTGCCCTAAGATTTCTTTCAAATTGGACAGGTCACAACCCTTCATAACCTAATCAATTGTTCCCTTTATTGGTAAGTGTCGCCTAGATTTCAAATTCAAAAATCGTTTTAGCCCAAAATGCAATAATTACAGTACACATTAAATTGCACGCATGAAAAATTAACATGTCTTTAAAACGAAAATTGACTTTCAGACGTTTTCCACATAATATATTGTTTTATTAGTATTTATCATTTCTCTTGGGATATTATTTGGCTTTTTATTATTATTATTACTATCCAAGCTACAACCCTACTTGGAAAAGCAAGATGCTATAAGCCCAGGGGCTCCAACAGGGAAAAATAGCCCAGTGAGGAAAGGAAATAAGGAAATAAATAAATGAAGAGAACAAATTAACAATAAATCATTCTAAAAACAGTAACAACGTCAAAACAGACATGTCATATATAAACTATTAACAACATCCAAAACAAATATGTCATAAATAAACTATAAAAGACTCAAGTCCGCCAGGTCAACAAAAAAGCATTTGCTCCAACTGAAATAGAAAAGATTTGATCTATTTTGAACTATAAGTTATTTGTAGCGAGACATTTGCAACTATTTAGATCACATCTTACATAGCGAACTATAAGCTATTCGTTTTGAAACATTTGCAACTTTTTGGCAAATGTGTCATTGAGTGTGAAGTCATTTCAATTTTGAGCACATAATTAACATCTGGTGAAATACCATACTTTCTATTTCGAAGTGGGAGCAAAGTAATTTACTTTCAACGACAAAACCTATATTTTTTCTTACATTATGAATCTCTATTGTGATCTTGGAATCATGATTTTAGAATAGAAAATCTGTATCATGGTGACTCTTAGACTCATATGAACTTCAGTAACTTGTACCTTTGATTTTGAGGCAATTATTTTATGCGTCTCATATTGCCATTTTACTAAAACGAAAGTATATTGAAGAGGAAAACCATT
>NC_090733.1:132627812-132630312 GCF_036898095.1 Palaemon carinicauda | reverse complement strand
AAATATATTGAACATTTTTAAGAAAGTCTAGATGAAATACATATTGAACCCTTTCATGATTTTCTAGATGAAATAAATATTGAACCCTTTCGTGAAATTTTAGATGAAATAAATATTGAACACTTTCATGAAATTTTAGATGAAATAAATATTGAACACTTTTAAGAAAGTCTAGATGAAATACATATTGAACCCTTTCATGAAATTCTAGATGAAAAAAAAATATTGGACACTTTCATGAAATTCTAGATGAAATAAATATTGAACACTTTCATGAGATTTTAGATGAAATAAATATATTGAACTCTTTCAAGAAAGTCTAGATGAAATACATATTGAACCCTTTCATGCAGTTCTAGATTAAATAGATATTGAACACTTTCATGAAATTCTAGATGAAATAAATATATTGAACATTTTTAAGAAAGTCTAGATGAAATACATATTGAACCCTTTCATGAAATTCTAGATGAAATAGATATTGTACCCTTTCATGAAATTCTAGATGAAATGAATATTGAACACGTACATGAAATTCTAGATGAAATAAATATTGAACCCTTTCATGAAATTTTAGTTGAAATAAATATTGAACATTTCCGTGAAATTCTAGATGAAATAAATATTGAACACATTCATGAAATTCTTGATGAAACACATATTGAACTCTTTCATAAAATTCTAGATGAAATAAACATACAACACTTTCATGAAATTTTAGATGAAATAAATATTGAACACTTTCATGAAATTTTAGATGAAATAGATATTGTACACTTTCATGAAATTCTAGATGAAATAAATATTGAACACTTGCATGAAATTCTAGATGAAATAAATATTGAACATTTGCATGAAATTCTTAATGAAATACATATTGAACCCTTTAATAAAATTCTAGATGAAATAAATATACAACACTTTCATGAAATTTTAGATGAAATAAATATTGAACACATTCATGAAATTCTAGATGAAATAAATATTGAACACATTCATGAAATTCTAGATGAAATAAGTATTGAACACATTCATGAAATTCTAGATGAAATAGATTTTGAACACTTTCGTGAAATTTTAGTTGAAATAAATATTGAACACTTCCGTGAAAGTCTAGATGAAATGAATATTGAACACTTTCATGAAATTCTAGATGCAATAAATATTGAACACAATCGTGAAATTCTAGATGAAATAAATATTGAACACTTTCATGAAATTTTTGATGAAATAATTATTGAACACTTTCATGAAAATGAAGATGAAATAATTATTGAACCCTTTCATGAAATTTTAGATGAAATAAATATACAACACTTTCATGAAATTTTAGATGAAATAAATATTGAACACTTTCATGAAATTTTTGATGAAATAATTATTGAACACATTCATGAAATTCTACATGAAAGAAGACTGGGAAGCATCATGCCATATCTATAGATAGAAAAGCAATTGCAAACTGTCTCTTTAAATACGAAATATACCTGTCAGTTATGAAAGAAACTCGATTTCTTTGCTATTTATAGGGAGAGCGTGTTTACAATGGCTGGGTAATGCCATGGAATTTAGTTTGACAAGAAAGTAACATGACTCTAAGTTTAGGTTAGATGAAAATAACCATAGTTCTGTGGATGAAGGAACTTTTGTTGTTAGCAGTACCTTACTCAAAATTAAATTCAGTCTTCTTATGATATAATATCGCGAAGTTTATGGTTGTGAATAATGAAATAGGTTTGTGCACTGTTACAAATTTGCTATTAAGAACATGGAATAAATGTTGCCAGGTATTTGCCGTTTTCAAAAAGGATATATTGACGTTAAGGAGTTATACTACGCTCACCATCCCGTAAAAGATAATAACATAATTAGGTAAATGTTACGGTCAACTGTATTTTACTGAAATACGGCTAAGAAAGGTGTATTTTTACGGAGCATTTCCGATTAAAATTACTTTTTTAAACAGTGTACCTGTTTTAGAAGTTTGTGATTTTGCTGTCTATAAAATTGAAATTATATATATTGCACACACACACACATATATATATATATATATATATATGTATATATATATATATATATATATATATATAGTATAATTTTATTTGGCATTTACATACATATCTATCACTTTCTTTAGTTATACGCACATATAGATATATATGCATTTATACATATATGTGTGTACATATATATATATATATATATATATATATATATATATATATATATATATATATATATATATATATATATACATATATAATAGAGAGAGAGAGAGAGAGAGAGAGAGAGAGAGAGAGAGAGAGAGAGAGAGAGAGAGAGAGAGAGAGAGAGGGGGGGGTAGAAATATTCGTAAACTGCATTGTAAATGACCTTGAAACGGTGATATTTTTTATTTAAATTAATTTGTTTATTTCTTTTTAGACTCTGGTTTTTAGGAAAACCTAATTAGTAACTTTATAAACAATTATGCCAACAAGGTTAGGGAATCCTTTTC
>NC_090733.1:132615312-132622812 GCF_036898095.1 Palaemon carinicauda | reverse complement strand
ATGATAAGTAATTAGAACACAGTCCTCCTCTTTTACTCTCCAGTTGATAATCATGGAAACTTGTTCCTCTTAGACGGAGTTCATCCTCTTTGGCAAACTCATCTGAAAGCAGGAAGCATGGAAAAGCTCAACTTTTTTTCTTAAAGTTCTATTAAAATTGCCGTCATTGATCGATTGATGCGCCTGTGTCTTATTACTTGCCTTAAGAAAAATTACTTTTTTCCCTTGTGAGAGAGAGAGAGAGAGAGAGAGAGAGAGAGAGAGAGAGAGAGAGAGAGAGAGAGAGAGAGAGAGAGAGAGAAAGCTGTCACTATACAGAAGTGAGTGATAGAATTCTCAACTCATTTAGTAATGCATCATGTACACTATTTTATTTTGATTTTCATTACTTATATCGATTATTTATTTCCTTATTTCCTTTCCTCACTGGGCTGTTTTTCCTTGATGGAGCCTTTGGGCTTATAGCATCTTGCTTGTCCAACTAGGATTATAGCTTAACTATTAATGATAATAATATTTTTGAATGGGGGTACCTTAAAATGCTGAAATAGTTTGTGTATCGCCATGATCAGCAAAGCTGTACTAGTTAGAGACCAATACTAGGTTGGTTTGCTTTGAGCGATCAGACAAAAGTCTCCCACCATCACCAATCTGCACTGTCCAGCGTGGTGATGTAAACTGACCAAACCCCAGACATGAATAAGGACATGACTGAGGCAATTGTCCTGCATTGGACTAGAAAAGGTTGCATGTATAGTTACTATTAAAATTTATAACCACCCTCCAACCCGATACGTGTAAATTAATAAATGGTTAAAACAGAAGCAAATACGTCACCAACCTGATATACCATCAAATACTTGAATATTCCCCCTTTCCAATTTCTTGTTATGGAGCCCTTGTAGGGTGACGGCCAGATCCCGTAGAAAACGGGAATATTCTGAACTATGGCCGTCGTTCTAAAAACGATTTTGGCGGGAGAAGCTAACTTAAAAAACCCACCTAACCTATGCTAAAAGCCGTATCCTTATCCAAGGGGGCTTGGCCCCCCCCGGACCCCCCCCCCCCCCCTCTCACAACCGGTTCCTTACCTACGAGTACGACGGGAGAAGCTAACTTAAAAAAAAACCTATGCTAAAAGCCGTGTCCTTACCCAGAGGGCTACGCCCTCCCCCCCACCCCCCCACCCGGACCCCCACCCCACCCGGACCCCACCCCCCCTTACACAACATTTTTAAGATCCGTAGACCATTTCCAAACGTTTTTATTCTATACAAGATAACAGTTGGAGCGATAATAAGCAAATTAGGACGCTTGGCCGTAGCGCTACAAACTACCCCTTGTTATATGTACATACATACGTACGTGTGTTTGTGTGTATAGATGTGTCATTGTTTTCGTTGTGATATGTGCTTACTGGCCTCTAAGTTCTAAATCAGTAGTACACTCAGGGCACAAAGCGTATTGCTGAACATTTGAGTTTGCATGAAATGTTATGAATAAACGATTTGCTGATGCTTTATATTCATTATGATAATGAAATCAGTCATTTGTCCAGCATATGATTTATGTTTTTGCAGAATGCAAAGAATTTTATTACATTACGATTTGCATATTGGACGTTTCCTGTCATGAAAATTTCACCAGGATTATGTGTATGATTATATATAGCACTTTTTTTTTTTTTTTTTTTTTTTTTTTTTTTTTTTTTTTACTATAATCCAGTTATAGAATTTACGTTCCTCGTGGATTATTGGCTTATGTTTATTCATTTGCTAGAAATTTGAAGTTACTTTAAAATGCAATCCCTTAATAAAAATGAAAAAAACACCTATAAAGAAAAACACGAACGTAATATATTTTTGCTTAGGTACAAGCATTAAAATGCTTTTTACGTTGTTACTATTGAAAAGTCATGTGTGAAAATAAGTATGCGGAAGATGTCTCTCTCTCTCTCTCTCTCTCTCTCTCTCTCTCTCTCTCTCTCTAGACATCCATCAAAACCTTATTGATATAATTTCCATCACTGAATGGACTCTGGACCATCGGTGCTTCAGACAGTGCCCTAATTTTCAGTGTGAGGTAAAACTGAGGTTGTCCAGAGAAACAGTTTGAAAGGAAGGCAGAACAACATATTGACAAACTGAGAGACACCTTATGAAGCAAGTATGAAATGCTTCAGGGTTGTGGTGGCCGATGGGGTAACGTCCCTGATTGGTGATTGCCAGACTGAGGTTCGAGTCCCTCTCAAATTTGTTAGTTCTTTTGATCCCTGCAACCTCACCATCCTTGTGAGCTAAGGATAGGGGGTTTGAGGAGCCTATAGGTCTATCTGCTGAGTTACCAGCAGTCATTGCCTGGCCCTCCTTGGTCCGAGCTTGAGTGTAGAAGGGGTTTGGGCGGTGATCATATTTATATATAGTCAGTCTTTAGGGCATTGTCCTGCTTGTTAGGGCAATCTCACTGTCCGCCTCTGCTATTCATGGGCGGACTTTAAAAACCTTTAAAACTTTATTTGTAACGATTGAATTAAAAAAGCGTTAAAATTAAAAAAATAATAATAAAATGTGAAAGGTACTCTGCAGACGTACTAAATATTAATCAATGTGTTAAGGTCATAACTTATAGATAGAGCTGAGTTATCATAAATGCATTAAAGTTTAACTTCTATATTATTATTTTTTCATCGTTAGCCTTTACTGGTAAATTATTGAAGTATTTTATTATATACTACAGTTAGTTTGATATCATGAAACCATTGTTGAATAAAATTTTCGCCTAATACTTCCACAGGATATGACCTATCCGTCAGGTTTCAGAGTTGACACAAAAGCAAATCCGAGTCTCAGAAAAGATTTTCCTGGCGCTTTGAAATGTCAGTCCGCGGACAGACTTTACACTTTAGTCTCGACATATATTTTTCGCTATTCGCTAAATTCTCTTGATTTATTTTTGCATAGTTACTTCAAACGCTTTTTGAAAAGGTTTTAAAATACAAATAAAACCTTGTTCAGTGTAGTTCATGTTGAGAAATCAGTGACTTCCAGCGATTTTGTGACCTTCACATTTATTTTAAAGGATGTTATCTATTGTTTGCCAAACTGACAGCGGATCAATAAACTGCGCTGTTGCTTATCCGAGCTAAATTCTCTTGATTTATTTTTGCATAGTTACTTCAAACGCTTTTTGAAAAGGTTTTAAAATACAAGTAAAACCTTGTTCAGTGTAGTTCATGTTGAGAAATCAGTGACTTCCAACGATTTTGTGACCTTCGCATTTATTTTAAAGGATGTTATCTATTGTTTGCCAAACTGATAGCGGATCAATAAACTGCGCTGTTGCTTATCCGAGAAATGTCTGGATATTACGGCGTGAAGTTTTCAGTGATATATTGACTCCAGCTAATTTATTTTTTTTATGATGCCATATTTTTATCTTCAAGAAATCCTCATTCTTTTATGCAGAGATTATGAGATATGTCGAAGACTTCACATTGGTTTAAGAACCTCTCTTTAGAAGGAATATCTGATATTTGCTTGTGAGATTAAAAAGATTAAATTTGTGTATATGTATTTATATGTCTATATATGTGTGTGTATATATGCACACATGTGTATATATGCACACATGTGTATATATGTATATGTATGTGCTTGTACATGCACACACACTCACAAACACACATATATATATACACTTATATATATATACATATATATATGTGTATATGTATGTGTGTATATACTGTACAATATATACATGCGTGCATATATATATATATATATATATATATATATATATATATATATATGTATATGTATATATATGTATATATATACATATATATGTATGTATATGTGTACTGTATATATAACCGCATATATATGTATATATAGATATATATATATATATATATATATATATATATATATATATATATATATATATATATATATATATATATATATTAGCATCAGTAATTGAAAACTCAGATGTTAGCTTGTGTATTCAAACCAGTAACCAATCTTTGCTTTACTAATATACCTGTTGAATTTTGGTTAGTCTACTTAAGAAAGATCAAAAGATTATTTTGTATAAGAAAATATATTACGGAACCTAATTCAATGTGATTTATATCTAAAATAAGAAATATGAGCTTATTTTATTACGAAAATAAACCAAGAACAGGATTTTATGTACCCTGGTGGATGCTTCTCTTTCTCTCAACTTGTATTGTGATAAACGATAAAACGTCCTGAAACTACTTTTTGGAAATTTCTGGTCTTCCCTTAATATGCATAGATTTTTGGAAGACTTATTTTTCTTAAAAAGAAGCACATGTTTTCTTGCTCAAATATCTTTCACATTCAGCAAAAGGTTCCTCAATTAGTAACAGGATTGCAGGAATAGTTACCTCGGTAATAAGGTAATAGAAATGATACCCTGAGTGGTAACGTCCCTGACTGGTAATCGCCAGTCTGGGGTTCGAGTCCCGCTCAAAACTCGTTAGTTCCTTTCGTCGCTGCAACCTCACTGCCCTTGTGAGCTAGTCCTAGCTTGGGTGTAGATGATGCTTGGGCTCTGATCCTATGTGTATATGGTCAGTCTCTAGAGCATTGTATTGCTTGATAGGGCAATGTCACAACCCCTTGGCTGTGCTATTTGTGACTGCCTTTAAACCTTTAATGATTAACCAATTGAGAGAAGTAATATTGACGTCAGAAGTCTTGAATTTCTTCGAAAATCCCCTGTAGACTCTAGACCTTACCTAGAAGGCTGGCCCTATATCCAAAACGCATATTAATATTTCTATTAACCTCAAATCAGATAAGTATTTGTATAACTTAATTTCAACACAATAAACAATATGACTGATATTGCCAGGACTAACGAGGGAAGGGGCTTTCCAGAAAGTTGTACGAATTATTTTGATCGTAATTTTCATGTTTTATTGAGGTATTATTACAACGGGGCAATCTAAAGCCGAGATATTTGAAAGGCTTTGAATTTGGCAGTTGTTACGAAAAATCCAATTAAGTTCTTTTTACCACTGCTTAACTAACAGTCTAAAGGTTCTATAGGGACCAAGGACCATTGTCAAGCGAAAGGTCCAGACACTGATATCAGGATGCAGAGAACTTCAGCTCATTCATTCATTCATTCATTCAGACACTGACCGTCCCAACGTTCTTGCAAACATGTACAGTTGGACACATGAAATCCTGGCACACCACACTCAGAGAGAGTGCACCCTTTCATACCCTTACTGCGCGGCTAGTAACCAAACAGATAGCATAGGGAGAGATAGAATCGGTGGTCGGCGGGGCAAACACAGGAACTATCCATTCAGTAAGGGTGCAATTCCACCAGAGTGAGGTGTATCAAGAATTCATGTGTCCAGCTGTACGTGAAAAAAATTATACTGTAGGTTTTAGTATAGGAAAATTTACTATTCATTCATTTATTAATTGCTACCTTTCTAACTTAACTGACTTTTATCTTGGCCAAATAAACTCCAAACACGCAAATTGTAAACATTGGGAAAAATATTGCGACAGATTTCTTTTATTCTTTAATTGAATATTTTCTAACACTATATTTCAGCTCTCGTATATCGGTTTTCATAATAACATTTATGTACGAATATTTAGTAGTAGAAGATCAGTGCAATTCCTGAGGCTTAAATACTATTTCAGGATTTTTATGTACAATCATGAAAAAATCTAATTGATTTGTGGTTCGTTAAAACTAATGTTATATCATTATCCTTGCTTTCTTGATTTTTATATGCGCATTGTTTTTTAGAATACCGTAAATTCGAAGAAAAAATAGTTGAAAGAGCAAACACAGCTAATTATTTACCCGAAAAAAAATAATCAAGCAATAAAACTAGTGACACATCTCCTTTCCTTGATATTTCTCCTCTCTCTCTTATTCCCCCCCCCCCCCAATTATTCCTTCCTCAGCGTCTCTATCCTCATTTCCTCTCTCCTATCCCCTGACATTCCTTCTTCAGCGTCCCTATCCTCATTCCTTCTCTCCTATCCCCCCACATCTTCCTTCCTCAGCGTCTCTATCCTCATTGCCTCTCTCCTATCCCCCCACTTATTCCTTCCTCAGCGTCTCTATCCTCATTTCCTCTCTCCTATCCCCTCACTTATTCCTTCCTCAGCGTCTCTATCCTCATTTCCCTCTCTCCTATCCCCCCACTTATTCCATCCTCTTTGTCTCTATCCTCATTTCCTCTCTCCTATCCCCTGACTTATTCCTTCCTCTTTGTCTCTATCCTCATTTCCTCTCTCTTATCCCCTGACTTATTCCTTCCTCTTTGTCTCTATCCTCATTTCCTCTCTCCTATCCCCCCACTTATTCCTTCCTCAGCGTCTCTATCCTCATTTTCCTCTCTCCTATCCCCCCACTTATTCCTTCCTCAGCGTCTCTATCCTCATGTTCCTCTCTCCTATCCCCCCACTTATTCCTTCCTCAGCGTCCCTATCCTCATTTCCTCTCTCCTATCCCCTAACTTATTCCTTCCTCAGCGTCTCTATCCTCATTTCCTCTCTCCTATCCCCCCACTTATTCCTTCCTCAGCGTCTCTATCCTCATTTCCTCTCTCCTATCCCCCCACTTATTCCTTCCTCAGCGTCTCTATGCTCATTTCATCTCTCCTATGCCCCACTTATTCCTTCCTCAGCGTCCCAATCCTAATTTCCTCTCTCCTATCCCTGACTTATTCCTTCCTCTTGTCTCTATCCTCATTTCCTCTCTCCTATCCCCCCACTTATTCCTTCCTCAGCGTCTCTATCCTCATTTCCTCTCTCCTATCCCCCCACTTATTCCTTCCTCAGCGTCTCTATGCTCATTTCATCTCTCCTATGCCCCACTTATTCCTTCCTCAGCGTCTCAATCCTAATTTCCTCTCTCCTATCCCCTGACTTATTCCTTCCTCTTTGTCTCTATCCTCATTTCCTCTCTCCTATCCCCCCACTTATTCCTTCCTCAGCCTCTCTATCCTCATGTCCTCTCTCCTATCCCCCCACTTATTCCTTCCTCAGCGTCTCTATGCTCATTTCATCTCTCCTATGCCCCACTTATTCCTTCCTCAGCGTCCAATCCTAATTTCCTCTCTCCTATCCCCTGACTTATTCCTTCCTCTTTGTCTCTATCCTCATTTCCTCTCTCCCTATCCCCCCACTTATTCCTTCCTCAGCGTCTCTATCCTCATTCCTCTCTCCTATCCCCCCACTTATTCCTTCCTCAGCGTCTCTATGCTCATTTCATCTCTCCGATGCCCCACTTATTCCTTCCTCAGCGTCTCAATCCTAATTTCCTCTCTCCTATCCCCTGACTTATCCTTCCTCTTTGTCTCTATCCTCATTTCCTCTCTCCTATCCCCCCACTTATTCCTTCCTCAGCCTCTCTATCCTCATTTCCTCTCTCCTATCCCCCCACTTATTCCTTCCTCAGCGTCTCTATGCTCATTTCATCTCTCCTATGCCC
>NC_090733.1:132592695-132610195 GCF_036898095.1 Palaemon carinicauda | reverse complement strand
GATTTTTAGTGGTAGGTCACGGGTTAGTGGAAGGTCAGGGGTGAGCTATGGAAATTGGCTATGTATGCTGAGAGCTGCACTCCACAGCAATGAAACTCTTTTTGACTTATGCCAAGCGCTGTACCACACAGCATTGAAACTCAATTTGACGTATGTTGGAGTGCTGTACCATGCAGCAATCAATCCCAGTATGGCGTATGCTGAGTGTTGTACCACACAGCAATGAAACTCAATTTGACGTATGTTGGAGTGCTGTACCATGCAGCAATCAAACCCAGTATGGCGTATGCTGAGTGTTGTACCACACAGCAATGAAACTCAATTTGACGTATGTTGGAGTGCTGTACCATGCAGCAATCAAACCCAGTATGGCGTATGCTGAGTGTTGTACCACACAGCAATGAAACTCAATTTGACGTATGTTGGAGTGCTGTACCATGCAGCAATCAAACCCAGTATGGCGTATGCTGAGTGTTGTACCACACAGCAATGAAACTCAATTTGACGTATGTTGGAGTGCTGTACCATGCAGCAATCAAACCCAGTATGGCGTATGCTGAGTGTTGTACCACACAGCAATGAAACTCAATTTGACGTATGTTGGAGTGCTGTACCATGCAGCAATCAAACCCAGTATGGCGTATGCTGAGTGTTGTACCACACAGCAATGAAACTCAATTTGACGTATGCCAAGCGCTGTACCACACAGCATTGAAACTCAATTTGATGTATGCTGAGTGTTGTACCACACAGCAATGAAACAGTAGGTTGGCCAGGGCACCAGCCACCCGTTGAGATACTACCGCTAGAGAGTTATGGGGTCTTTTGACTGGCCAGACAGTACTACATTGGATCCTCCTCTCTAGTTACGGTTCATTTTCCCTTTGCCTACATACACACTGAATAGTCTGGCATATTCTTTACATATTCTCCTCTATCCTCATACACCTGACAACACAGATTACCAAACAATTCTTCATCACCCAAGGGGTTACTGCACTGTAATTGTTCAGTGCCACTTTCCTCTTGGTAAGGGTAGAAGAGACTCTTTAGCTATGGTAAGCAGCTCTTCTAGGAGAAGGACACTCCAAAATTAAACCACTGTTCTCTAGTCTTGGGTAGTGCCATAGCCTCGTACCATGGCCTTTCACTGTCTTGGGTTAGAGTTCTCTTGCTTGAGGGTACACTCGAGCACACTCTCCTATCTTATTTCTCTTCCTCTTGTTTTGTTAAAGTTTTTATAGTTTATATAGGAGATATTTATCGTTGTTACTCTTCTTAGAATATTTTATTTTCCTTTTTTCCTTTCCTCACTGAGCTATTTTCCCTGTTGGGGCCCCTGGGCTTATAGTATACTGCTTTTCCAACTAGGGTTGTGACTTAGTAAGTAATATAATAATAATAATATACCATGCAGTAATCAAACCCAATATGACGTATGCCGAGTGTTGTACCATGTAGCATTGAAACTCAATTTAACATATGGTGAGTGTTGTACCATGCAGCAATGAAACTCAATTTGACGTATGTTGGAATGCTGTACCATGCAGCAATCAGACCCAATATGACGTATGCTGAGTGTTGTACCACACAGCAGTGAAACTCAATTTAACGTATGTTGAGTGTTGTACCATGGAGCAATGAAACTCAATTTGACGTATGCCGAGTGCTGTACCACGCAGCAATCAAACCCAATATGATGTATGCCGAGTGTTGTACCATGTAGCATTGAAACTCAATTTAACGTATATTGAGTGTTGTACCATGCAGCAATGAAACTCAAAATGACGTATGCTGAGTGCTGTACCACGCAGCAATCAAACCCAATATGACGTATGCCGAGTGTTGTACCATGTAGCATTGAAACTCAATTTAACGTATATTGAGTGTTGTACCATGCAGCAATGAAACCCAATTTGACGTATGTCGAGTGCGGCACCACACAGCAATGAAACCCAATTGACGTATGCCGAGTGCTGTACCTTGCAGCAATGAAGACCAATTTGGCGAAATGCGCTACATGCAAGATGTGAGATGTAGTCATTTAAGCACACACACACACTCGCACGCAAGCAAGCACTTACGCACGCACACACACACGCGCTTGTCGCACACAACACTGCTATTGCGAAAGGGTTTATGAAAGACAACTGTTACACGAACACCCCAATTTCCGACTCGTGGATGAATCACTTTGACATAAAGTCACAGAAAGCTCAGCAGAAGTGCGACGAATCCTCTGCATGTCTTCAATCGCTTCGTGAATGTTGAAGACCTTGCTTTCTATAAGATAGACGAAGATAGAAAGAGAGGATATGAATTTTAAAATTTTTGGTGATTTTTACTATTATTTTTAGCGGACGGGCTGCCAAAGTAAGAGCCCTTGTCCCATATAAGGTGGGACAATAGTAAATAAGAATTTATTATTATTATTATTATTATTATTATTATTATTATTATTATTAATATTATTATTATTATTGCTGCAGCCCTGGTTGGAAAAGCAAATACTGCAAATTTAAGGATCTGATAAGAAAAGTAGGCCAGGATAAAAAAAAAAGAACGAGAGAGAGAGAGAGAGAGAGAGAGAGAGAGAGAGAGAGAGAGAGAGAGAGAGAGAGAGAGAGAGAGAGAGATAACTACTGGTTGAAACTCGTCTTTTGGGGTTAATACTTTGAAATTTGTTAAATAAACTTTTGTAAATGATTAATCTCCTAAAAGCCAAACCACGGAAAAACAATTAACTTTTCATGGCTGTTGCAAGTTTGAAGAGATACCCATTTGTACATTCTGAGAACTGAGCTTCCTTTTATCATTGGATAAAATGGATTTTTTTTTATTTAGGGTGAATATTTGATGGTAGGAACACCATTTCGTGTCAAGATTGTGCTTGGCTAAAGAAAGGTTATTTAATCTTTATGTGATTCTAAGTATTAAGGCTACTGATATAAATAGCTGATGATAGTTAGGTATTTGTGTCGTTTTCGTGTAAGATTTTTTTTTTTTTCAATCTATTTGTAAGGAAATTATATCTCTGGTAAAGTTAAGGAACCATTTGTAAGAATTCGAACAAATTATTAAGTGAATAACAGTTTTAGTGTAGAAAAAACATTATCGTTTTAATGTAAAAAAAAAACATTCTCGTTTTAATGTAAGAAAAACATTCTCGTTTTAATGTAGAAAACACATTCTCTTTTTAATGTAGTAAAAACATTTATTTTTTAATGTAGAAAAAAAACACTCGTTTTGATATCGAGAAAACATTCTCGTTTTAATGTAGAAAAAAATCATTCTCGTTTTAATTTGAAAAAAAAACATTCTTGTTTTAATGTAGAAAAAACCTTCGCGTTTAATGTAGAAAAAAAATTCTCGTTTTAATGTAGAAAAAATCACTCGTTTTAATGTAGAAAAAACACTCTCCAAATAATCCAACCTATATAGTATAAATGAGAGGTAATATTGATGGTGTTTGTTGGGAAGTTATCAATAAAAACCTCAAAATTACATAGGGATTTTGAGAAATATTGCTCTTAAATCCTCAGTAAACATGCCTCGAGTCCAAGTGGTGATAAATTGCATTTATACATACACCATGTAAAGCAAACGTGGGAAATAGGAGAAAATAAAGTGTGTGAAGAGAGAAAGAGGCGAATGGGAATTATGTGGTGATGGAAAGAGGAGAATATGAATTTTGTGAAGAGGGAAAGAGGAGAATATGAATAATGTGAAGAGGGAAAGAGGAGAATATGAAATGTGTGAAGAGGAAAAGAGAATAATAGGAATTATTTGAAGAGGGAAAGAAGGAGAACATGAATTATATGAAGAGGGAAAGAGGAGAACATGAATTATTTGAAGAGGGAAAGAGGAGAACATGAATTATTTGAAGAGGGAAAGAGGAGAACATGAATTATGCAAAGAGGGAAAGAGGAGAACATGAATTATATGAAGATGGGAAGAGGAGAATATGAATTAGGTGAATAGGGAAAGAAGAGAATTACAATGGATAAAGGGTTGTCTCTTTAGAAGTTATCAGTTTAGGAACACGACCTCATTGAATTTCCTCGAAGAATAAACAATGAAATTAGGTCTAGTAAGTCTCCTAAGAACCGTATCACACTATTAAAAATACATAAAAAAATTGGAAATTATTAAAATGGAAAATAAATTTTATGATGTAGTTCTTTTTTTAGTGTTTTAAAAGGAGTATCATGGAAGTTCTCTCTCTCTCTCTCTCTCTCTCTCTCTCTCTCTCTCTCTCTCTCTCTCCTCTCTCTCTCTCTCTCTCTCTCTCTCTCTCAATGAAATATAAATTTTTATAGTACAGTTCTTTACCTGTTATAGGATGAATATCATGGAAGTCATCTCTCTCTCTCTCTCTATCTCTCTCTCTCTCTCTCTCTCTCTCTCTCTCTCTCTCTCTCTCTCTCTCTCTCCTCTCTCTCTCTCTCTCTCTCTCAATGGAATATAATTTTTTATAGTACAGTTCTTTTCCTGTTATAGGATAAGTATCATGGAAGTCATCTCTCTCTCTCTCTCTCTCTCTCTCTCTCTCTCTCTCTCTCTCTCTCTCTCTCTCTCTCTCTCTCTCTAAATGGAATATAAATTTGTATAATAGAGTTCTTTTCCTAATGTTATAAGATGAGTATGATGGAAGTCCTCTCTCTCTCTCTCTCTCTCTCTCTCTCTCTCTCTCTCTCCTCTCTCTCTCTCTCTCTCTCTCTCTAAATGGAATATAAATTTTTATAATACAGTTCTTTTCCTAATGTTATAAGATGAGTATGATGGAAGTCATCTCTCTCTCTCTCTCTCTCTCTCTCTCTCTCTCTCTCTCTCTCTCTCTCTCTCTCTCTCTCTCTCTCTCTCTCTCTCTCTAAATGGAATATAAATTTTTATAATACAGTTCTTTTCCTAATGTTATAAGATGAGTATGATGGAAGTCATCTCTCTTTCTCTCTCTCTCTCTCTCTCTCTCTCTCTCTCTCTCTCTCTCTCTCT
The DNA here is from genome assembly GCF_036898095.1 of Palaemon carinicauda. Classification (NCBI taxonomy): domain Eukaryota; kingdom Metazoa; phylum Arthropoda; class Malacostraca; order Decapoda; family Palaemonidae; genus Palaemon; species Palaemon carinicauda. Next base: position 132,605,200 of record NC_090733.1, on the reverse strand, counting down.
CTCGTCTATTCTAAACAGGTAAAAAAGTTTGAGAAAAAAAAATTCTGTCCCTCTTGATGTCCTCCCATGAAAAAGAAGAAATAAAAATGCCCTTCCCTGGAGACGAGTAATAAGACAGATGTACCACTGGAGCACGACTGGTGGTGGCCAGCTGATAGAGCTTTAAGCAAAAGCGATGAGCTTTTGCCTGGCTTCTGCTTTCAGTCTCTTTCAGGAGAATTTTTGCCCAAGGGGACGAATTGCCAAAAGAGGAGGAATTCGTTGTTGGATATAAATTTCTCCAGCGATTCCGTCTGGTATTATAAATTCTCATATTTATTTAGAGGTTGAAATATATGGGCCTTGTTGGCTGGTTTACAAGTGTGTAATTTAATTGGAATTCGTCCATATTTATCGGCTCCAGGTTTTTTTATCGTCTTTTACGGCATTTTTTTAACAGCGTAGGAAGAATGTAAAAAAATTAATAGGGGGAAAATGAAGCTATGTGTTGTGGAATAGGATATTATGGCGTACTTTAGTAAAGCAGTTCAAGGCTTCATATACCCTTTTCAGTTTTTTATCGTCTTTTACGGCAAATTTTTAACAACGTAGGAAGAATGTAAAAATATTAATAGAGGGAAAATGAAGCTATGTGTTGTGGAATAGGATATCATGCCGTACTTTAGTAAAGCAGTTCAAGGCTTCATATACCCTTTTCAGTTTTCAGGGCAAATTTTTAACAGCGTAGGAAGAATGTAAAAAAAATAATAGAGGGAAAATGAAGCTATGTGCTGTGGAATAGGATATCATGCCGTACTTTAGTAAAGCAGTTCAAGGCTTCATATACCCTTTTCAGTTTTCAGCAATAATACATTTCCACGAGTCGGCTCCAGGTTTTTTATCGTCTTTTACGGCAAATTTTTAACAGCGTAGGAATAATGTAAAAAAATTAATAGAGGGAAAATGAAGCTATGTGCTGTGGAATAGGATATCATGCCGTACTTTAGTAAAGCAGTTCAAGGCTTCATATACCCTTTTCAGTTTTCAGGGCAAATTTTTAACAGCGTAGGAAGAATGTAAAAAAAATAATAGAGGGAAAATGAAGCTATGTGCTGTGGAATAGGATATCATGCCGTACTTTAGTAAAGCAGTTCAAGGCTTCATATACCCTTTTCAGTTTTCAGCAATAATACATTTCCACGAGTCGGCTCCAGGTTTTTTATCGTCTTTTACGGCAAATTTTTAACAGCGTAGGAATAATGTAAAAAAATTAATAGAGGGAAAATGAAGCTATGTGCTGTGGAATAGGATATCATGCCGTACTTTAGTAAAGCAGTTCAAGGCTTCATATACCCTTTTCAGTTTTCAGGGCAAATTTTTAACAGCGTAGGAAGAATGTAAAAAAAATAATAGAGGGAAAATGAAGCTATGTGCTGTGGAATAGGATATCATGCCGTACTTTAGTAAAGCAGTTAAAGACTTCATATACCCTTTTTAGCAATAATACATTTCCAGGAGTTTCACTTTCCCCTTTTTTTTATTTCTCAATAGAGGAGTTCGTCTCAGAATCTCTCATTCTTTGATAGCTGGGAAAGTATTCGAGTATAAAGGCTGGGAAACGAAAAGCAAACTTAGGCTACCATAATGGTAAACCAACTATTCTATTTTTTTTGTAGAAGATTGGTGTAACAGACAGCTTATTAACCTTATCTACCGAGTGTCTACGGTAAACCCTTTCTGTCTGATCATCTCAATTTTTTACCTCCGCCAACGAAGTTGGAAGCAGATTATGTTTTACCCTCTGTTTGTGTGTGTGTGCGTGTGTTTGATTACGAACAGCTTCCTGGCCCCAATTTCAATCGTAGAGTAATGAAACTTACAGGGATTAACGTATATGTAACAAGCTAGACATGATTAAATGTTGGAAGGTCAAGGTCAAGGTCAAAACAAAATGTCCAATTCACGTAATATAAGTTTGGACATCGTTGTCACAGAGACTTCAAACTTGGTTCATATTTGAATGTATAAAAATCCACGCTATTTAATACATGTTAAGGTCAAAGGTCAAGGTCTAGGTCGAGCAAAAGGCCGATGAATAAGCTGCCGCGAGGTAGGTCTGCGCTCTACTGAGTGCCCCTCGAGTACTTCGTATTTTAACAGTGAGGTATTCCCCAGTTCCGAGTGAGCGCTGATTGGCCTCAAAGAGCACAATACACCAAATTGAAGGATGCTTTAAAAACAAATGTCCCATTAAAGAGTGTTGTAGACTACTTGGGCTTGATTAAAGTAATATAATTAACAATCTTGAGCCTTTTTATGTATTTGGATGATTAGTGTATTACTTATAATAGTCAATCTTACCTTCCACGTGTCTAAAGATATTCAGAAAACCGATCACTCACAATCAATCAATCAATCAATCAATCAATCAGAAAACCGAAGCTGTTCTGGGACTGCAAACCTCCTCTTACTTTTTTAACGGTGTTTTTTTTTTTTTTTTTTTTTTTTTTTTTTTTTTTTTTTTTTTTTTTTTTTTTTTATAGGTAAACCGTATTCTTTACATCTTAATTCTTGAAATGCTGTAAAAATAATTTTCAACACTTACTATAGTCCATTTCTTTTATCGAGGCAGATTTGCACCGACTCGCAGCGGTGCCCCTTTAGCTCGGAAAATTTTCCTGATCGCTGATTGGTTAGAATTATCTCGTCCAACCAATCAGCGATCAGGAAACTTTTCCGAGCTAAAAGGGCACCGCTGCGAGTCGGTGCAAATCTGCATTGCTAAAAGAAATTGACTATAGGCACCTATTACAAACAGTAATGATGATACTAATAATAGTATATGGTACAGCAACACCAATAGTAGTAATAATAGTTCTAATGATAGTATTATTAATTATAATAACAATTGTAATAGTAATGATAAAAATGCAATAAACATTAGATATAATGAATTTTGAGCAAAAGCAATAACCTAAGTAATGCGAATAACAACAATAACAACAACAGCAAATGCAGCAGTTCTTAGTCCGTTGCGGAACAAAGGCCTCAGATATCTAAATTCATGTCTGGTGTTTATCCAGTTTTCATCACCATTTCTAATAACAAAAATGATTTTATGATTTATCATTCTTTCTAAAATAATGTCAAGAAAAATACACCAATGATAAAAAGATAAAATTAATTTATTTCAAAATCTCTAGCATTCCTATGTAGTCTGTTTTGCATATTTCTTTAATTACGTTTTCTGTTTTCCTTTTTTTGCATGCGTTAACAGTTTCTAATTTTCTTCATTGATATATCTTTAATTACCTTTTCTTTTCTCTTTTTGCCCTTTGGCAATTTTTCATTACGCTTTACGCATACTTGCTTGAGGGTACACTCGGGCACACTATTCTATCGAATTTCTCTTCCTCCTGTTTTGTTAAAGTTTTAATAGTTTATTTAGGAAATATTTATTTTAATGTTATTGTTCTTAAAATTTTTCTATTTTTGCTTGTTTCCTTTCCTCGCTGAGCTATTTTTCCTGTTGTAGTCCCTGGGCTTATAACATCCTGCTTTTCCAACTAGGGTTGTAGCTTAGCAAATAATAATAATAATAATAATAATAATAATAATAATAATAACTGGGTCTGAATTGATAGCTTGCGTTAGCTTTTTAATTTTCTACATATTTCCTTCTTTCTCTTTGGTTCTCTGTACCTCATCCATTTGCTTTTCATCATGATCATCTACGCTACTATTTACTGCCTAGATTAAAGTAAACATAAGCGAATGGTTTCATTTCTTCTCCCGGGGGGAAGATCTATGCGAAAAAGAAATGCGTCAAAGTAGAAGCAAAATAATAACAACTTTTTCTGACACTACGTAATTGAAAAGATAGATCTTAACAAGGGAAAAAACATTGAGCAGGTCTTAGTACAAAATTTCTGATGACGAAATATTTAAGCTATAACACACGTACTGTACTATCAGCATGGAATAATTAAGTATATTATTATTTAAGAAGATTCTTATCGAGATAACGCACACATTATAGCTGAATCTAATGTTAAACCTTATCAAAGTAGCATCAAAGAACAAAAAACCCAAAAAGACTGAAAAAATGGGGAGCCGTTTTAAAGACCCATTATTTTTTATACAGATAAGCGAAAAGAGTCTATATCCTGTATAGAGGCAAGAGTTAAATTTCATAATAACAATCAGATGCGAATGAAAGTGTTCGTTCAAATAAGTACACAAATACAAGAACCTTGCGTATGAAACCGCAAAGGAATTTACATATAAAAAGGATATTTTAAATTGATTGGAATCGGGAATAAAAATGACGTCAAACTATGAGAAAGTTTTTAAAAATTTATTTTAATCTGTTAAAGATCTAATTTACGTATAGTTGTTAATGTTCTCGAATGGTTGTTATTATTATTATTATTATTATTATTATTATTGTTGTTGTTGTTGTTATTATTGTTAATATTGTTATTATTATTATAATTATTATTATTATTATTATTATTATTGTTAATTTATTGCTATTATAATTATTATTATAATTATTATTATTATTATTATTATTATTATTATTATTATTATTATTATTATTATAACGAACCTAAATCAAAGAGAGAAAAAAAATTAATGTTCAGAAAATATCAAATCGCTGAAATTCTTCACATTTCAGGAAGCGAGTTCGAAGAAAAGCATATTTGAGCATTCTCTTTCGGTATATTTTTTTTCCAAATAAAACTCACTAATCATTAAATAGATACATATAATGCTAGGCAGCAATAATAAAACCTTAGAAAGAAAAAAAATCTCCAAAAAAAAAAAAAAACGAAAATTTCTATTCTAAGCGTCTGCTCTCAGCAACTTGATTTATTTACATTTCATTATGCTCAACCCTAGTGCTATTTACCATCGAGAAAAAGTAAATACTGAACAAAGTATCATATATGTTTTCCCCCTCCACGCAAGTAGGTGCATTACGAAAAAGACGGCTGGAATGCCAATATTTTTCTAAATTTAACAAAAATTAGAAGCGTTGATTTTTTTTTTTTTAATATATCCTCTGGAACTGATAGAAAAAAAAAGTTTATTTTTTTATTGAATACATCCTCTGGTACTGATAGAAAAAAAAAGTTTATTTTTTTATTGAATACATCCTCTGGTACTGATAGAAAAAAAAAAGTTTATTTTTTTTATTGAATACATCCTCTGGTACTGACAGGAATTAAAAAGAAAAGTTTATTTTTTTATTGAATACATCCTATGGTACTGACAGGAATTAAGAAAAGTTTTTATTTTTTTTTATTGAATACGTCCTATGCTACTGACAGGAATTAAAAAAAAAAAAAGTTATATTTTTTTTTATTGAATTCAAGCTCCGGTACTAACAAAAAAATTATTGAATGCATCCACTGGTATTAACCAGATAAAAAAAAAAAGTTGATTTTTTTAAAACATCCTCTGGTACTGACAGGAATAAAAAAAAGAAAAAAATTTAATACATCCTCTGGTACTGACTGGAATTTAAACATTAAAAAATCTAGAATTCGGTAATGGTTAATTTATCCTGTTTGTTCACGAAGCATGTCTAATTACTTTTTTCTTCTGGGAATTTATTTTATTTTCCATTTTTATTTACACGATTCCAAGTTTTCAGTCTCTGTATGGTTTTCTCTTACGTAGGTGTCGGACTTTAAAACATTTTGCTTGCCTATTATGCCATGATATTTTTTTTCCATCGTGAGTGTTAGTATATCTTCCGCTAAGGAAATTTCATTATAGAAATAAAAAAAAAAAAATTAGATAGTTTTCCCTTTAAACATTTACCTACTCCAATTTTCACCTGACGAGACATTAAAGGTGTGTAAAAGTGACACCACCGACCCCCCCCCCTTTTTTTTTTTAACGAAATTCCTAAAGCTTTCCTTCCTTCAAGAGGCACGTACATTTTCTTCTTCCTTCCTTTTTACACTGTCTCTAAGGGTTATGGTGGCCGATGTGGTAACGTCCCTGACTGGTGAACGCCAGACTTGTTAGTTTCTTTGGTCGCTGCAACCTCACCATCCTTGTGAGCTAAGGATGGGGGTGTTTGGGGGAGCTTTTAGGTCTATCTGCTGAGTCATCAGCAGCAAGGGGGAGGAAAAGTGGCGCAATTTCCCCCCCCCCCCTTTGGGGAAAATCTTGCCCACCCTGAGAGGGGTCTTCTGCCCCCCCCCCCCCCCCGAGAATTTAAAGTCTTCATGTCGTTTGTTTTAATATCTCTACTGAAATGATTGTACATCTATATTATGCGATCAAAGTCTGTAAGTTATACAGAGCTCTCAACACTGATATCTACATGTGTTATTTAATACACACTAGATGAGTCAGAAATCGTAAAATAATGTACACTTATTTCTTACTAATTAAATAAAAACAGTTAATGTGGATATGGCCATAGGGAAAACATACATGTAAAACAGTGCTGCTGAAAATTGTACAATTGAAACTTAAATCCTATTGCAAATTCTGTGTAAAAAAGTGACAAAAACTGTGCATTAGCATTGTATTTCTACTGCTTTTTAAGATGTGTAGGCCTACTGGAACATAGTAATAAATGAGCTGTGCTTTTGCAACTGAATTCAGTATAGTGTTATTACTGGACTATCATCATGCTGAGTGCATTCAAACTTGTTCTCGAAACTGAAACTCAAGGTACCACAGAGAAGAATTAAAGTTCAAACTGCAAAGTTTTATGTACAGGGAGGTTGCCCCTTACATAAGATGAGGGGTGTTGACCATATGCTTATCCCCCTCCCCTCTAGAAAATCATGTAACTGTAATGAGGCTGAACTTAAGTCTTCCAACTGGTACATCTGATTTTCATGTCTAAGATCAAAATGACTATTCTGGACACTCAGAATGCATCTCAGACAGTCTCAGAACTGCTGGCTTACAGACTCCTTGCCGCAGGGCTTCGGCCCTTTGGGCCTCGCATAGAGCTGCCTTTTTCAAATATGACCTTGCCCCATGCTTGCCCCCCCCCCCCCCTCTGAGACACCTCTGGCTACGCCAGTGATCAGCAGTCATTGCCAGGCCTTCCTTGGTCATAACTTGGGTGGATTATTATTATGATTATGAGTTATTCGAGAGGTGGTTGGACGCTGTTCATATATGATCAGTTTCTAGGGCATTGGTAGGGCAATGTCACTGTCCCTTGCCTCTGTCATTCAAGAGCGGCCTTTAAACCTTCACAGTCGTGGTTTAGGAAGCTTATAAGGTTTCCCGTCCCATTGGGCTTCGTACAATCTTTAGGGGAAAAAATATTGAACGAGAAATAGGTTTTTTTCTGTGTTATTAAAATGAAAAATATAGAAAATACATTTGTCTTCCTAAACCATAAATATTTTAAAGGAAGTGTTCTACAAAAAGGCTGAAAGGTGTAACTATCAGTCTAATTTCATTTATTGCCCTCGGTATTTATAATACACGAGATTGATAGAGCCAAAAATTAATATCTTTGAACGTTAATGAAATAAAACTGCTGGAATTGCAACTTCTTGAGTCAGTTAACTTTGACTTCCACGATTAGTTCTTGTCCTTTTAAAAATTGGAAATATTTATTTTAATGTTACTGTTCTTAGAGTATTTTAATTTTTCCTGTTTAATTTCCTCACTGGGCTATTTTCCCTGTTGGAGCCCCCGGGATTATGGCATCCTGCTTTTCATAATAATAATAATAATAATAATAATAATAATAACAACAACAGCTGTTATCATTAATCCAAGCCAATTTCTTTTTTGCTCAAATTTTTTTGAGTTTGGATTAAATTCTACTCCTATATATTTACTTGATATATTTGATTTGATTGAACGCATTAACCCTTTACAAAAAGAAGAAACTATCGTATAACTCAGTAATACGAATATTAATGGTTCTACTGGCTTATTGTATTGGTCACGTCACTTGCCTCGGAGGAGGGGGATAGTTAGACTATCTCGGTTGAAAGCAAGTTTGTCTATCGTACCAGTGTATTAAGTTCCTGGTAGACAGTCGACTTTATTGGTTCACGCACGGGATAGAGAATAAATGAAGCATTTTGGTTAGCAAATGTAATGAAAAAACTAGAGGGGCACTCAGTAGAGCGCAGACCTCCGCCGCGGCAGCTTATTTTTCGACCTTTTGCTCGATTTTGACCTTTGACCTTAATATGTTTTAATTGGTGTGGATTTTCATGCTCTCAAATATGAACCAAGTTTGAAATCTCTGCGAAACGGATGTCCAAACTTATGGCTGATTACGTGAATTGGGTAGTGCCATAGCCTCTGTACCATGGTCTTCCGCTGTCTTGGGTTAGAGTTCTCTTGCTTGAGGGTACACTCGGGCACACTATTGTATCTAATTTCTCTTCTTCTTATTTTGTTAAAGTTTTTACAGTTTATATAGGAAGTATTATATTTCAATGTTGTTAATGTTATTAAGATATTTTATTTCTCCTTGTTTCCTTTCCCCACTGGGCTATTTTTCCTGTTGGTGCCCTTGGGCTTATAGCATTCTGCTTTTCCAAAAAGGGTTGCAGCTTAGCAAGTAATGATTATAATAATTGGATATTTTGCTTGACTGTGACCTTGACCTTTGACCTTGACCTCCCAAAATATATTAATTTTCAGCTTTTAAGGTAACAGTTAATCCCTGCAAGTTTCATTACTCTTCGATTAAAACTGTGGCCAGGAAGCTGTTCACAAACAAACACATATATATATATATATATACAAACAAACACACAAATAGGGGCGATAACTTCCTTCCAACTTCGTTGGCGGAGGTAATAATTACTGTCAACTGGAAATAACTATCGCACACACCCTCTATATTTCCACCCTTACCCTGTTGCTGGAACATTATGGCCAGGGCATGTGTAAGCTGAAGGTTTGTATGTGAAATAATGTATAAAACGTCTTACCATTCGAATTAGAAAAAAAGAATCATTAATAAGGTCAGAAGAATCATAGGCATTTACCTTATTTCCGTAAAGAAATAAATTGTTTTCCTTCTTAAAAAGAAAAAAAAATCACGCCTTATTCAAAGCTGTCGAGAACACACAACAATGAAATATTTCTGAAAAGTTTGTATTATCGTTAAATAAAGTAGATACTCTGAAGAAACGTATGTATTACATTTAAACGACAACGTTTCCACCACATGAAAAGATAAGATGAAAAAGAAAATACTTTAGAAAAAATATAAACCTTCCACTTGGTAGCTTCCAAACGTGAAAATAGTATGTTGATAAAATTCAGTGAATAAAAGGGAAAAGCAACGGAGAAATAAAACGCAGGGTTTTAAAACGCTGAAACAAAGTAAATAAAACAAAGAGTATCTCGTCCTCAAAGATTATGTTGTTGTCTCTCCGCAAAATCGAGATAAATTTCCCCTAACATTCCGGGCGCAAAGATTTACCGGGCCGGGACAGACATATCACTGCCGCGTGGTGAGTTATTCCTGGGATTAATTCTATCAGCAAAGAGGGTAAAAGAGAAAATCCTCTTCTAAAACATATTCTGGGGAAAAATAAAACAAATTCTCAGTACAATGTTTACGTGCACCAGCAAGAAATACAATATATTTTGTTTAAATTTATCTGGTTAAAGCAATGCTTTATTTTTATAAATATTTTTCAGGTGGTCAAAATTTAGTTTAAGAAATTTGCTTCCTAGAAAATAAACAGTTATGATTGTGGAATATGAATTTAGGCTTGAAAATTCATGAAATTAATAAATGAATTACTTGCACCACCAAGAAATACAATATACTTCGTTTAAATTTATCTGGTTAAAGTAATGTTTTATTTTTATAAATATTTTTCAGGTGGTCAAAATTTAGTTTAAGAAATTTGCTTCCTAGAAAATAAACAGTTATGATTGTGGAATATGAATTTAGGCTTGAAAATTCATGAAATTAATAAATGAATTACTTGCACCACCAAGAAATACAATATACTTCGTTTAAATTTATCTGGTTAAAGCAATGCTTTATTTTTATAAATATTTTTCAGGTGGTCAAAATTTAGTGTAAAAAATGTACGGCCTAGAAAATAAATAGTTATAATTGGAAAATATAAATTTAGGCTTGAAAATTCATGAAATTTATAAATGAATTACTTGCACCACCAAGAAATACAATATACTTCGTTTAAATTTATCTGGTTAAAGCAATGCTTTATTTTTATAAATATTTTTCAGGTGGTCAAAATTTAGTGTAAAAAATGTACGGCCTAGAAAATAAATAGTTATAATTGGAAAATATAAATTTAGGCTTGAAAATTCATGAAATTTATAAATTAATTACGTTCACCACCAAGAAATACATTATACTTCGTTTAAATTTATCTGGTTAAGGCAATGCTTCATTTTGATGAATATTTTTCAGGTTGTCAAAATTTAATTTAAAAAATGTACGGCCTATAAAATGAAAATTTATAATTGGAAAATATAAATTTAGGCTGTGAAGATGCTTTGAAGATGAAAGGCGAAACGGATTAGGATCTGTAACCATTCAGTCTCGTTACTTTCGCCAACGAAGTTGGAAGGAAGTAACGTTTTCACCCCTGTTTGTGTGCGTGTATTTGTGTGTTTGTTTGTAAACAGTTTCCTGGCTACAATTTTAATTGTAGAGCTATGAAACTTGCAGGGATTATGTGTTATGTAAACACCTGGAAATTATTAAATTTTTGGAAGGTCAAGGTCAAAGGTCAAGCAAAATGTCCTATTCACGAAATCAAAAATAAGTTTAGACATCGATTTCACAGACTTCAAACTTGGTTCATATTTGAGTGTATAAAATCCACGCCAATTAATACGTGTATGAAAATCTGCGCCTATTAATACATGTTGAGGTAAAAGGTCACGGTCAAGGTCGAGCAATAAGACGCCGTGGCGGAGGTGTGCGCTCTACTGGGTGCCCCTCCAGTTTTCTCTGTTTTCTTTAGATTAGTGTTTCCCAACCTTTTTTGAATGATTACCCCAAAATTTTATTTCCAACTAATCAATGACCCCATTGAACATATACCCGGTAACATCGGATGTTTTTTTGCAGCCACCTGATGAACTGTATGGATCATGCAGCCCGCTATTGGCTGCTTATAGTTAAGGATCCAAAACAAATGCAAACTTTTCCATTTTAATGGATATCAAAATGAACCATCATCGGTGCAAAAAATTCAATGTAACAATATTGAAAGATATTATTTAGTAATCACTTTATGTTTGCTCTGGTTTTTCAGTGTGAGGGTTGAGCTTGTTTTGCCTGTGCAATTTTCTCTATTCTGGGCTTGGTTACATAAAATATGAATAACTCAATTTCAGAACATCTTGATTACCCCAAAAATACGGGTCCATTACCCCACTGGGGTAATTTACCCCAGGGTTGGGAAACACTACTTTAGATGGATAAGCATATTTCTTAGAGGTTGCATTTACCCCCTAGTTCAGCAGGACGTAGTTTATTAATAAACAGGGCCTCAATACCTGTCGTTAATTTTTGAATTAATTACGAAATAATCTTTTCAACTTTCATTACAATCCATATATATGATGTAAAGTAAAATAATTTTATTCCATGTTCACCTTATGAAAGATACAAATGTAGATCTTTAAATGCAACTTTAATTTTTTTCGTTATATATAAATTTTATATTTAATTGAAAAGAATACACATATATATATATATATATATATATATATATATATATATATATATATATTTATATATATATATATATATATATATATATATGGCGTGAAAGCCATTTAATAAAATATACTTGATAAATAATCGCATGAATGATTTGTAAGGGAGATATTAATAGTTATTCAATTTTCAAAGAACGTCATATACAAGCTAAAAATAATCCCATTAATAGATATGGACCCAGATCGACGTAGCTTTGGAAAGCATATTATTATCTTCCAGAAATATTACTGTTAAATATGTTATTGCTTTCTAATCAATATTCCATCAACATACCAACATTACTTCTTGGTTGTTTTCTTCCCCGAAACATGTTTCAGGGGCTTATATTGTAGGTTTATATGTTCGGAAATACATAACATAAGACTTCAAGAATGTTGCTAGTACAGTTATAGATAGTTATTAAAATATTACTAGCAGAAAGCGTGTGTTGACTATCTTGTGTTACTACCAACACTGGAAGCGGTTCCTTGGCTTTTCTGGATTTCCCCTGAAACCACTTTAGATATATAGAACTTTAATATATATATATATATATATATATATATATATATATATATATATATATATATATATATATATATATATATATATATGATAAATTTTTTTGCACATTTAAAAGTGTTTCTTTCATATTTCAAATAAGCCATATATATTAATACATTAAAGTCTGGATTCTCTTAACGACCTCGGGGTCCGATATCATAGTCTTTGGGCGGTTCCGCCTTGGGCTCTGATCCCGAGGTCGTTAAGAGAATCCAGACTTTAATGTATTAATATATATGGCTTATT
>NC_090733.1:132567695-132572695 GCF_036898095.1 Palaemon carinicauda | reverse complement strand
TTAGAATTTGGAAAGATAAAATATGAGTCAACCAATAGATAAGCGCATATTGGATACTTGTTGCGTGAACACTTTTGCTTTATCTTAGCCTTAGACTTTAGGTCAGGTTAAGTTATATTAGGTTAGGTTAGGTTAACAAAATTGTCACCCGAAAGACATCACTCCCTTTCCGCTACTCATAGGATTAATTACCAGTTTTCTTTGATAATTTTTATTACATAATTTTTAGATTATACAGAGTAAAAGATAAAATAATGCTATATTTCCGGGACAAATTATCTGCAAATTTCTATCTTCGTGACGTCTGTTTTGTTCAAATAATGTAATTTTTGTTTAGGGAAAGAAACTCATTTTTATTTTTTCTTTGTAATCACAATTTTTCATGCAATATGTTAATTGTTTGCATGTTTAGTACAAATGTTCATTTGTATGTTCCTTTATGAACTAAGTTTCTTCAATATTAATACCACCATTTGCTGCAGATTTTCTTCCGTTTTGAGTTCTTTTCATTGTGCAAGTTTTGCCATTCCCTAATAGAATGAGTGTTGTGTGTGGAGAGTTTTTTTTTTTTTTTTTTTTTTTTTTTTTTTTTTTCGGTGCGAACTTTGTTACTGGTAGACAAACCTTGTGGTTGCCCTTTTTTTTTTTTCCATATAGAAGTATTCCTTTCCATACAATTTTCTCACTAACTAGATGATAAAGATTTGATTTACGGCTGATACGGGGACCGTGTGATAATTTATTACCATAATTATCAGGAACAAAAAATCCCATCAATTCTAGGGATTATTAGTCTTTTAGCTTGTACTTGTGGCCCAAGCTTGCTTGTCGTCTAATCACAATAACAAGTAAGGAAAGATTATATCAGTGTCCTGAACTAACATCCACTGAATGTGGTTTTTTTTTTTTTTTTTTTTTTTTTTTTCTTCGTATAGTAACAAAAATACTTTGATCTTTATTAGCTTTTTTTTTTTTTTTTTTTTTTTTTTCTTCGTATAGTAACAAAAATACTTTGATCTTTATTAGCTTTTTCTTTAAAAAAACTACGAAACGATAAATATGGAATAAAGATTTAACTTTTGAGAAAGCTAATAGCAGTAGATGGGGAAATAGGTGAATAAACTTAGATATTCCTAATCAAAAGATGCCAACATATGAAGTATGAATGTCATGCATTCACATGCTTATAGTTATAATAATTATAAAGGTGTTTCTTATAATGAATTAATGGAATATTCTACAGAATTTTGTCCCATACTTTGTTTAATATCCTATGTCAGTTTATGTAAGAGTTTCATCGTCATAGTTCATTTTTATTTCAATTGTAAAATTTGAGAAAAAATTTATATTATTTTTTGGATTAATTATTTATCGTCATAAATATATTTTTTTTCAATTACTCGTACAATTTAATATATATATATATATATATATATATTTTTTTTTTTTTTTTTTTTTCAGTGAATGATTTCCACCTATAGTTTCTACTGATTGACTACACGTGTCCTCTTCTATTGGTTTCAGTCGATTGACTGATTGATTGATTTAAAGTTTTCTGGCATCCTGACATCTGGTTTAAGTCGAACAATGAGAATATTTTTAACTTCTACTTTCGCATATCTGAAAGAACATTTAAAATACACTTAATGCGTCAGCTGTTACGCTATGTAGCATGATGAATAATACCGTAATTCTCAAATTAATTACTGTAATGGAATTTTCATAATTACAGGAAAAATAACTGGAAGGTGTGGAAGATTATTCATTACATAACACTTTCAAAACATTATTCCCGAAACGAATAAGAAAAACGGCACATAATCTAAAGGAATTTTTATTAGCTTACGTGCTCTTTAATATTTTTATTCGGGTATATATATTCTTAGAGATTACAATCTCGGCCACAATATATGGTTAGTAATATATATATATATATATATATATATATATCCTTCATAAGCTAACGTTTGTAACTTGATTTTCATATGAAGTTTTTAAATTTTTTTTTCTTTTTTTTTTAATTCATTCGATAGAATAACCCACTCAGTTTCTTGTCATTTGGCCGAGTCTATTTCTAACAGACTGTTTGTGTACAATTGCAGAATAAAGTCAGCTGGCAAACCTACTCTCTCTCTCTCTCTCTCTCTCTCTCTCTCTCTCTCTCTCTCTCTCGTGTTCATATGTATGTATGCATATATATGTATGCATATATATATATATATGTATATATATATATATAGAGAGAGAGAGAGAGAGGAGAGAGAGAGAGAGAGAGAGAGCTGTGTATGTATGGGATAACCTTATTTTTTAGATAAGGCCAGAAATAAATATTAATTTTCTCTGATCAAATTGTTAATATTCTCACTAAAATGCTACAATTTCACAACAACAAAATTTTAGCATATGGTTTAAAAGCTTCATGGTTGAATGAATTATTTTGAAAGAAACTATTGTTATATAAATGTATTTCTACCCACAACAAAGGACGAACCCTATGCTATTATTTGTGGCTTATAAAAGATAAAGGTTTCGTTCAAACTCGCAGAAACTTATGAAAATTGAATGCATTTGAAAATATTGGTTTGATATTTGCATATATTTACGCTTATTTACCCGACTTGATTTGACAATTCTTCATGCGAGTACATGATTCTAAATAAATAGCAACGCGATTATTGCCGTATAATTCTCGATATAACTCCAGCAGTGGTAATAAATAAAAGATTTATTTCCAGTAAACAAAATAAAGAAAAACATTCCTTGTCTTGCGGTTCTAAATCCGGTCATAATAGACTAATAAACAGGTTTAACCGATACAAATCGGCAGTTAGGTGGTCACTTCTAGGTGGGTAAATGTGATAGTTTTGAAGATATGACACTGTACAGGAGACAAAGGAATATAGGGGATCAGTAAAGTAGAAGAAAATAATTACGTTTGTAGGAATTATGCAAATAACTGCTAAAATGCAACGCCAAGAAGATAATGTGTTATTTTGATATATATACATATATATATATATATATATAGAGAGAGAGAGAGAGAGAGAGAGGAGAGAGAGAGAGAGAGAGAGAGAGAATCATCGGCTGTTACTAGATAGCTGTAGAAGAAATACCTCAAACATGTCCTTTCACTTGCGTCTGTTTGTGGTTTTTTGAGCCTAAGATACTCTCAAGACGGCATAAGACACACGCACACACCACACACCCACACACGCATATATATATATATATATATATGTGTGTGTGTGTATATTTATATATATAAATCTGTGTAGTGTATATATGACATTTCCTTTACAATTCTTTTCCCCTTTAAATAGATGTGTACGTTTTGATATATAATATAAAACGTACTGAGAGGGGTTTTTTTTCGTATACAGCATAATGCTATTCTGATTGAATAGTTAGTTATCGAGCAAAATGTAATTGATTAATCCTCATTTAGCTGTTGATGAAAGAAACTCGGTTGCCTCATATAAGTTTGCTTATTCATGGAAGTGACAAATTAGATTTTTTCAACGAGCAAAACACACTGGAGGCTAATTAGTAATTAATAAACCTTCATAACCTCGTTAATGCAATGTATGACCTTCGAACACATCGCTACTGACGGTGTCCTTGTGGTATCATGCTTTTTAACATCTCTGTTTACAGTCTATCCCAAAGCCAACGCAAAGTCCTTTAAAAGAAGGCAACCGTGCTTACCTCATCATACATACATATACCAAGGCACTTCCCCCAATTTTTGGGGGTAGCCGACATCAACAAATGAAACAAAACAAAAAGGGGACCTCTACTCTCTACGTTCCTCCCAGCCTAACAAGGGACTCAACCGAGTTCAGCTGGTACTGCTAGGGTGCCACAGCCCACCCTCCCCAGTTATCCACCACAGATGAAGCTTCATACTGCTGCTACCTCTGCGGTCATCTAAGGCACCTGAGGAAAAAAAGCACGATATTAGATGATTCAGTGCCTTAAAGTAGCACCAGGCTCTAAGACAAAAAAAGGAAGCAAAGTTTGAGAGAACAGAGATAAGAGTGCTTAGGTGGATTATGGGGATATCACTGCCTGAAATATTTGAAAATGATGAAATAAGAAGACGAAATATTTGAAAATGATGAAATAAGAAGATGAAATATTTGAAAATGATGAAATAAGAAGAATGGCAGGCGTAGTGCAGTTTCATGGGTGATAAGTGTCACGACTGAGATGGTGTGGACACGTGTTGCGGATGAATGGTGGGGAAGAGAATGAGGAAGGATTATTAGGGACTTGTTTGGGGGGAAAAGATCAAGGAGGAGGCGAAGAATTAAATGGTAACATACGGAGAAGGATGATATGGAGAGAAGAGGTTTAGTGGAAGAGGATGGCTCTGAAAGAAAGCATTGGAGAGGACACATCGGGCAACCGACCCTTCAATGTAAGGATAACGGTGGTGAAGAAGAAAATTCAGTGCCTTAAAAATTTATTTTTTGTATTAATGATGTCGTAGTTCCTGGAAATAAATGGATTATATATTCCAACTATTGTAACTCCAACATTGGACTTATTCCAAACGTAATTGAACACATAAATGAACGTTTAATGAATACTGATATCTATATTGCTCAGGATTTCAACGCAAAATAGGCATTTAATCGTAATACTGGGCTATAGTATTAATTATAAATCTCTTTGAATAGATTATAACTAATTCTATATCAAGTTATTAAATATCAGTCTCATCTGTTGAAGTTTACATAATATAACTCGACACGATTGCTTCAAAGTTTAATTGATTTATAAGATCGTGTAGATTATGATTTTCATATAAATCTCTTAGGAATAAAAGTACGGATTTAAAATTTTGTAAGGCATCTTTGATTTAGCATACTTATATATGTAATATTTTAATATATGTATGTGTATATATATATATATATATATATGTATAAATGTGTGTTTAATATTTATACACATGTATATATATATATATATATATATAATATATATATATGTGT
>NC_090733.1:132527695-132565195 GCF_036898095.1 Palaemon carinicauda | reverse complement strand
CTTTCTCTCACCGTAGTTTACACCATTTCATTATCATATTTGTATTTTCATAGACTGACTGACTGAATCTATGAGGATTAATTGACTAGATTCATCAAAGGATAGCCAGTTCCTTGTGATCCGCAGTGCCTATCAAGCTAAGGCAAGTGACTCCTGCATGTTCATACTAATTCCAGTAAGATCATCCGCCAGGCATCAGGAGTAGGAGCCGGAAAGACATCTTGTCCCCTTGCTGTCAGTGATTTCATCGAGATTAAAGGGGGGGCATTTCCCCCTCACCCAAAGTTCTTGCTACTCCACCAGGTTGCTTATCCTTTTATATAACCGCTGGCTAATATGGCCTGCTAAGCTATACCGTCTAGAACGGTAATATTTACCCATATTTTATTAAGGCTTTTAAGCTTATTAGGAATCATACTATCACTCTAATTTATTAATTTTCATTATTGTATAGATGGGGTCTTAACTATTAAATTTACAACAACGTTAATACTTTCCTTCTCCTTCTATTTTAAGGAAAATAAAGTATAACCCAAACATATTACAAACATAATTTTTTAAAAAGCAAAGGTAAAATATTCATCAAACAATGATTTCTCCGCTTTCCCAATAACTAGATCACGACTTCCATCATCATTATTTTGTCATCGAAAAATAGAATCGGAATTGAATCCAAGTTATGCAAATGTTACATCACAAGGGAAAGGGGCTTTTAAGCAGGGAAGGAATCAATATCTCTTTTATTCACTGGATGCTTGAACGAGAAACGCACGCGGAATTTCCTTTCAAAGGATCAAAGACATAGTTTCAGGAAAGCTTATCGTTCTTTTATTGGATTTTCTTTTCCATGCCCGGAATTATCTTTGCCTTTACTTTGGTGTCGATTTAACAACAACAAACACTGCCGAGTTATTTATAGGATCTGTTTGTTACGTAGACCTGTGAGTATTCAATACCTTTTGTTCTATTCTTGTTACTATGTCACTCAGGATGGAAATAGATTGTTTGTTGAATGCTTTCTTTTTTACGGTCGAACATATGTTATTCAAGTTCAGAATCAAATACTGTAATTTAATGCCATTCTTAAATACAAATTTTGTTATAGTTTACAATGAGATGTCTGGTCACACAATACAATTGTTTATATCCGCAGTTTATGAATGTTCCAATACTTTTTTATAAAGACATACACATACGAATGTATATATATATATATATATATATGTGTGTGTGTTTATGTGTGCGTGTGTATGTATGTCGTTTGATTACCCCTTTTGCATGTGATAGCACCAGAGTGGGTAGAGCTATGTGGAGTAGATAAAACCAAGTTTAAAACCCAAAATCAAATTCGTATTTAACCTCTGAACCAAGGATGAACCAACAATTCAGATTAATTCTGCAACATCAATTGCTCCCTTGCTTCTACGACGATCTTGTTTGAAGCACAGCCCCGCCCTGCCAGCGGGAAGGGGGGAGCCCCGCCCTGCCAGCGGGAAGGGGGGAGCCCCGTCCTGCCAGCGGGAAGGGGGGAGCCCCGCCCTGCCAGCGGGAAAGGGGGAGCCCCGCCCTGCCAGCGGGAAGGGAGGAGCCCCGCCCTGCCAGCGGGAAGGGGGGAGCCCCGTCCTATCAGCGGAAAGGGGGAGCCCCGCCCTGCCAGCGGGAAGGTAGGAGCCCCGCCTGGCCAGCGGGAAGGGAGGAGCCCCGCCCGGCCAGCGGGAAGGGAGGAGCCCCGCCCTGCCAGCGGGAAGGGGGGAGCCCCGCCCTGCCAGCGGGAAGGGGGGGAGCCCCGTCCTGCCAGCGGGAAGGGGGGAGCCCCGCCCTGCCAGCGGGAAAGGGGGAGCCCCGTCCTGCCAGCGGGAAGGGGGGAGCCCCGCCCTGCCAGCGGGAAAGGGGGAGCCCCCGCCCTGCCAGCGGGAAGGGAGGAGCCCCGCCCTGCCAGCGGGAAGGGGGGAGCCCCGTCCTATCAGCGGGAAAGGGGGAGCCCCGCCCTGCCAGCGGGAAGGTAGGAGCCCCGCCTGGCCAGTGGGAAGGGAGGAGCCCCGCCCGGCCAGCGGGAAGGGAGGAGCCCCGCCCTGCCAGCGGGAAGGGGGGAGCCCCGCCCTGCCAGCGGGAAGGGGGGAGCCCCGTCCTGCCAGCGGGAAGGGGGGAGCCCCGCCCTGCCAGCGGGAAGGGGGGAGCCCCGTCCTGCCAGCGGGAAGGGGGGAGCCCCGCCCTGCCAGCGGGAAAGGGGGAGCCCCGCCCTGCCAGCGGGAAGGGAGGAGCCCCGCCCTGCCAGCGGGAAGGGGGGAGCCCCGTCCTATCAGCGGGAAAGGGGGAGCCCCGCCCTGCCAGCGGGAAGGTAGGAGCCCCGCCTGGCCAGCGGGAAGGGAGGAGCCCCGCCCGGCCAGCGGGAAGGGAGGAGCCCCGCCCTGCCAGCGGGAAGGGGGGAGCCCCGCCCTGCCAGCGGGAAGGGGGGAGCCCCGTCCTGCCAGCGGGAAGGGGGGAGCCCCGCCCTGCCAGCGGGAAGGGGGGAGCCCCGTCCTGCCAGCGGGAAGGGGGGAGCCCCGCCCTGCCAGCGGGAAAGGGGGAGCCCCGCCCTGCCAGCGGGAAGGGAGGAGCCCCGCCCTGCCAGCGGGAAGGGGGGAGCCCCGTCCTATCAGCGGGAAAGGGGGAGCCCCGCCCTGCCAGCGGGAAGGTAGGAGCCCCGCCTGGCCAGCGGGAAGGGAGGAGCCCCGCCCGGCCAGCGGGAAGGGAGGAGCCCCGCCCTGCCAGCGGGAAGGGGGGAGCCCCGCCGGCCAGCGGTAAGGGAGGAGCCCCGCCCAGCCAGCTGGAAGGGGGGAGCCCCGCCCTGCCAGCGGGAAGGGGGGAGCCCCGCCCTGCCAGCGGGAAGGGGGGAGCCCCGCCCTGCCAGCGGGAAGGGGGGAGGCCCTCCCCGCTGAGCCAACAATATAGAGTTCTTGTATGATACAATATCTTACAGACTGTATAAAGAATACTCATTTAACTAATCTCCACACTCCTAGAACTGAAATGACTTCCTTATTTCCTGGTGTCGGACGGGCTGGGGCAAGGGGTGGTGAAGAGAACACTCCCCCCGCCCCCGACCCTTCCCTGCAGAGTGTCCACTTGGCTCCTACGAAAAATAGTAATTATATATATATATATATATATATATATATATATATATATATATTTGCATATTTGAATATGTATATATATATATATATATATATATATATATATATAAAATGTGTGTGTTTTGTATTTGCAGTGGATAGTTGAGACGTCAACTGATAATAAAGAATTGAAATATAGCAACTCGATTTGTAACTTTTGTATGCTTTTGCTAACAAAGGCAGCCCTTTACTGTCTTTGGTTCGCTAAGGTTGAAGAAGGCTCCGCCCATTTCGTAGAAGTAGTAAGAAGAGCAACACCTTGTCTGTTTTGTCATGGGAACACTAGAGACATCTGACTAAAGATTTCCCCCGAGTGTTGGCGTTCTTTTGATTCTAACTGTACGTAAGGGTAAGGGGGTGGTGGGTATATTTGTTAGGTTAAGCCACATATCCTTAATATAGTAAATGGGATTAGACTTCGTTTTTTCTATACCTGATCCCACTTTTGTATTGCCTTCTTCCTTTAAAAAATCCGGAATTATGAATCATTATCGCTACCTGACTATTATCGTCAATTCTTCCCACGTATTCAAACCACCTCAGAGGCTCTGATCCGTGTTTTCATCTAGGCCAACCACTTTTCCCAACCCTTTCACCTTTAACTATATCTTCATAGTTTTTATGTAAAAATTTATTGAATGATATTTTATATCTATTGCTTTTTGTCCAGTGCCCAGCGACCTCTATTAATTACATTGGATATAAAGGCAAATAGATTACTTCTCTAAGTTAATTTCATCTCAATTCATTAAACCTTTAAATCTAATGCAATTTTAGCCTTCCTTTCCACTTCATCAATTATTTTCCTCTCCAGATCCACGTTTCAAAAATAGTATTTTATTTTCTTCTTATTTGACCCAAACATTTCTTGGGAGAGAATTTCTCTCTCCCTTTGTGGCAGATTTCCTTCCATGGACTTGAACATCTTTAAAACAGTTTCTTATATTCTTATTGCCTAATTCCTCTATATTTTATGTGCAATTTTATTAAGTGAATTGTTGATTATGTTTTAGTAATTAATGATGTACGGTAAATGCAATCAAGGTTTTATATATGTGTATTATCATAAGTTTGTTGACTTTATTGTAATGAGTTACTGACAACATTATAATTTTCTATAGGCTTTGAAGTTTTTCTCCAGCCTTTGTTTTTTTTTTTCGGAATTTAGCTGATTACCTACAACTTCCTTAATTTGCTTGCAAATTTCCCATGTTCACTTTCAATCTCGCATACATTCTCTTTCATTTAAAAATTGGCCTTCTCTATCTGTCTATCTATCCATCTATCCTTATTGATCTGTCTTTCTATCTGTGTATTAATTTTAGCTAGCTAATTAAGAATCCTTCTGGAACAGCTATTCTTTTCCACTCTCTAAATGCTGCAAATATTTCCCAGAGCATTCAGGTATAAAATTGCCAATTCTTTCTTTGGAATTAAATTATATTTCAAAGCCATTTTCTGGCCTGAAATTTAAATTTCATGTAAAGGAGGCTATACTTTGGCTGGGTTTGTCTGCCCTGTTTGTTAGTAATATTACGTGAAAGCTAATGAACAGGTTTTTACTTTTTTTCCTCCATATCCTTCAGTATTCAGGTTTTGGTTTATACCCGTCTCCAAAGTGGTCCATGGTTTTCTTAATGCCTTGTTTACCGTACAAAGAACATGGCAGCTTACCACAGTTTGTGAAAGAAGATATAATTGACATCGGATATCTGATTAAATACCTGTATGCTAATAGTTTCCTTGTCTTTATGAAATCAAACAAAATGGTACATAGTTTGGGTATGCAGACGCTTTTCCTGGGTTGGGATTTACAATCTCTGAAAGTCATTAATATTCTTAAATAAGTTTTTCACAAAATAATTACTTGATATCGATATGATTTTTTTTTAAATCTCCTGATAACTTGAGAATTATCAAAATTAATTTCGAAATGTTGATACTTTTGTTGGTTACGATGGCCAATTGAAATATCCTATGAAGAAAAGGTCTTGAGATTGATAACTCGGTTTATTTTTTATCAATCATCATTCATTTTAAATGTTTCTAAAGCAATGTGAAAATGAAAAAGTCATGTATGGAAATCTTATTACCTCTTTATCCATAAGGGTTATGGTGGTCGATATGGTAACGTCCCTGACTGGTGAATGCCAGACTGCTGGTTCGAATCCCGCTCAAACTCGTTAATTCCTTTGGTCGCTGCAGCCTCACCATCCTTGTTAGCTAAGGAAAGGGGTTTGGAGGATCCTATAGATCTATCTGCTGAGTCATCAGCAGCCTTAGTCTGGCCCTCCTTGGTCCTAGCTTGGGTGGAGAGGGGGCAAGGGCGCTGACCGTATGTATATATGGTCAGTTTCTTGGGCATTTTCCTGCTTGATAGGGTAAAGTCTCTGTCCCTTGTCTCTGCCATTCTTGAGCGGCCTTTAAACTTTTAAGAGAAACCTTCTATTAGATAGATAGTACATTTTATCGTCCTTACTGCTAGTTTTAGTCTGTAGATGTAGATTATAAATTTTCCTATTGTCATTACATTTTGTCCGTGTGAGTGTGTGTGCCTATTTTCGGGGGGGGGGGGGGGTGTCAATATATAAGGCATATGTGTGTACCTAACGGCGTTAGTGTTGTTTTGGTATAGTTATGTGGTCGGATGTGAAGGTTTTATATTGTGCCGTACTAAAAGAAATGTAGTTTAATTAATATAACAAAAAACGACCTAAATCTGCCGTATATAGGAATGAATTACAATGTTATTAACCCTTTTACCCCCACCATAAGGTTAAATTTTGAGCACATTTTGCTATATATATATTTTTTTAAATTGCTCTAACAGGCTTAATTTTTGTCCTAGAGAGGTCAAGTTGGTCTCCTTCTTTTGGAAAATGCCTGAAGTTTCTCATAAAATTATCAAAAATATGTAAAAACATGTAATTAACTGTGTTTTGCAAGAACGTACCGGTACGTCCTTTGGGGGGGTGAAAGGATTAAAATGGGGTTCTTTAGATATAGAGGTAGATAGTTTAATGCAAAGATAGATAGATAGATAGATAGAGAAGGACAAATAATAAATGAAGTAGAATGTATTCGAGATTAAAAGTGAACATTGGAGATTTGCATGCAAGGGTTAGATATAGAGGTAGATAGTTTAATGCAAAGATAGATAGATAGATAGATAGAGAAGGACAAATAATAAATGAAGTAGAATGTATTCGAGATTAAAAGTGAACATTGGAGATTTGCATGCAAGGGTTAGATATAGAGGTAGATAGTTTAATGCATAGATAGAAAGATAGATAGATAGATAGAGAAGGACAAATAATTAATAAAATAGAATGTATCCGAGATTAAAAGTGAACATTGGAGATTTGCATGCAAGGGTTAGATATAGAGGTAGATAGTTTAATGCATAGATAGAAAGATAGATAGATAGATAGAGAAGGACAAATAATTAATAAAATAGAATGTATCCGAGATTAAAAGTGAACATTGGAGATTTGCATGCAAGGGTTAGATATAGAGGTAGATAGTTTAATGCATAGATAGAAAGATAGATAGATAGATAGAGAAGGACAAATAATTAATAAAATAGAATGTATCCGAGATTAAAAGTGAACATTGGAGATTTGCATGCAAGGGTTAGATATAGAGGTAGATAGTTTAATGCATAGATAGATAGATAGATAGAGAATGACAAATAATAAATGAAGTAGAATGTATTCGAGATTAAAAGTGAACATTGGAGATTTGCATGCAAGGGTTAGATATAGAGGTAGATAGTTTAATGCATAGATAGATAGATAGATAGAGAATGACAAATAATAAATGAAGTAGAATGTATTCGAGATTAAAAGTGAACATTGGAGATTTGCATGCAAGGGTTAGATATAGAGGTAGATAGTTTAAGGCATAGATAGATAGATAGATAGATAGATAGAGAAGGACAAATAATAAATGAAGTAGAATGTATCCGAGATTAAAAGTGAACATTGGAGATTTGCATGCAAGGGTTAGATATAGAGGTAGATAGTTTAATGCATAGATAGATAGATAGATAAATAGATAGAGAAGGACAAATAATTAATGAAATAGAATGTATCCGAGATTAAAAGTGAACATTGGAGATTTGCATGCAAGGGTTAGATATAGAGGTAGATAGTTTAATGCATAGATAGATAGATAGATAGATAGAGAAGGACAAATAATAAATGAAATAGAATGTATCCGAGATTAAAAGTGAACATTGGAGATTTGCATGCAAGGGTTAGATATAGAGGTAGATAGTTTAATGCATAGATAGATAGATAGATAGATAGATAGAGAAGGACAGATAATTAATGAAATAGAATGTATCCGAGATTAAAAGTGAACATTGGAGATTTGCATGCAAATTAGGGCGTTAATGAGGGACGAGCTAAAACCAGGCCGGCTGCCAGATTTCCATGATTAATGGCCCGGGATGGAGGGTTAAGGAAAGAGAGGTGTTACAAAAAGGGATTTCAAAAGTTAAAAGTTAAGAAAAGACGAATGCTCCTCCGCCTCCTTGCAACGAGAAGATATATTATTGAGGTTGAAAGTACTTGTCATTTAATGAGATTAATTTGTTTATGTGCTATGGTATTACTTTTTTTTTTTTTTTTTTTTTTTTTTTTTCATTCGAAAAAATATTTAGGCAGTATTTTTTTTTTTTTTTCGAAAAAATATTTAGACAGTATTTTTTTTTTTTTTTCGAAAAAATATTTAGACAGTAAAGACATACTAAACATTTTACTCTCTTAAGATGCCATATATACTGTCCCAAAGGACCGAATAGTAATTAGAAACTGGTAATTACATCAATTATGTATTTCACATATACTTATCACAAAGATCACCTTTACTATCATGTCTATGAAAGAATTTATTTATATCCAAAAAAATTATTTCAAATTCATATACAAATTCGTGTATTTCATCTTGTTTGGAATCGACACCAGAGATTTGCTTTTACTCAGTCAATACTTCCACACTTTGCTTCTTTAATCATGAAACTCTCTAAATTTTTATCAACACTCAGAATTTAATCCCCTGAAACATGTAGAAGATGGAATAAAAGTTTTCAGTAAGTGAACAAGGCAAGTTTCGTACCAGCAATAACATATGGACTAGAAGCAGCACCACTAAAGAAATCAGGAGGAAGAAAGTTGGACGTAACTTATGGGTAATTGTTGGTTAAAAAAAAAATGGTCGTAAATTGGAAATTTTATGAGGAATACAGTTCGAGAGTCCTTTTGAAGTTCCACCAGTGAAACGAGAACTTTAGAAGAGCAGGGAAACGTTATTGAAATATAGAATTCGTTGAAATATGCCGGGAATGTATAAAGTATCTGCAGAGAGATATCATATCTTCGTTTGTAAAGTGACCCTGGAGGTTTTGCAATTTCAGAACTATTTGCAATAAAGGAAGATTTGTACCAATCGGAGTCTCTCTCTCTCTCTCTCTCTCTCTCTCTCTCTCTCTCTCTCTCTCTCTCTCTCTCTCTCTCAATAAACCGTAAAAGATCTTATTCGAAATAAGAGGTTACCAAAGCTGAATTTCGTGGTAAACACTTATAAATTTTACTATTCCCAGAGTTCCACAGAAGTGGTCATAGATAAGGAGGCATGACTTTCAAGAAGTAAAAATCTATAGAAGAATTATGAGAGCTTTTATTCATGCCAAAAAAAAAAAAAAAAAAAAAAGTTTTGATACAAGAATGAAGGGCTTCAGAAAGGAACCAATATTCATCGTCTCCATGTTGAAGTCAGTATGATCATTCTAAAAATAGCTTACTTCCATTTCCTTTATAGATGTGTAATGCACGTGTAGCAAGCAACGCACATTCACATAAAGAAGTATACTCTATCTACGTTTTCTACTACAATACAACCGCCATCAGACTCTGAGATTCAGTTCTACATCAAGGGTGTGACCCATTCAAGCACCAAGATAGATTATGTCCTTACTGCAGGTCCCAGATGACACCTCAACAATAACCGACTGGCATTGCAAGGAAAAGGACACCCTCTGATACAATATAACGCCCTCTGATCATACCTTCTGCATCAGTAGCCTACAGCAGTCCATCGCCATGTCTGTGGATACTTAACTCCATGCACCAACAGGGTTTTCAATTGATCCATGGCCACTCAGACCCCTCGTGCCAATCTACTGCACAGCTACTGAAGTTGAAGTTCATATGGCATTGCATCATTGAAGATGCAAAAGATTGGGTCCACGTCTGTATTTCATACCCCATCAACAGCGTCATTTTGCCCACATTCACGTTGACGTGGTTGGCCCCTTACCCACGTCACAAGGACACCATTACCTTTTTACAGTCATTGATCACTCCACTCGCTGGCCTGAAGCCGTCCCCATGCAAAATACAACAACCACCTCATGAACTACTGCCTTATTTTTTAGATGGATAACAAGATTCGGTGTCCGGGAGCAAATTACTAACTACAGGGGTGCTACTTTCACCTCTCAATTGTGGATATCATTAGGGCATCTACTCATCATCTCCCTATTTTAGACAACTACCTACAACCCTGCAGCCAATGGAATGGTGGAATGTGTTCATCGTACCCTCGAAGCAGCTTTGATGGCCTGTTGCAACGACTCCAACAAATTTACACAACTTCCCTAGGTGTGCGTCTGTATTTCATATCAAACTTATAAAGTGTTTCGACACATGAATTCGGATGTGAGCACCCCATCAACAGTGTCATTTTGCCCACATTCACGTTGACGTGGTTGGCCCCTTACTCACGTCTCAAGAACACCATTACCTTTTTATAGTCATTGATCACTCCACTCGCTGGCCTGAAGCCGTCCCCATGCAAAATGGAACAACCCCCTCATGAACTGTGTCACGTGGGTGAAATTTATCCCTTGCCGTCAGACTTACAAGCCCCAGCAAAGCAGTACATAATAAAAGACGTACACACTGCAACATATATCTTCATGCACACCGGTGCTTGTAAGCCACCGCTTATGGCCCCATATACTGGCCCATTCCTTGTCATCCGTCATACTCCAAAAGCATTCCTCTTCAACGTTCATGGTAAAGGAGTGATTTAGGCAGATTTGGAGGTAGGTGTGCAAATGATAAAAGCATTCTTGGCCCAGTGAATGTTCTCCAAAACGCCTTTGTAATGGATAGGGAAAACTGGCAACTAGAAAGACCTTTCTTATTGGACAAGTATTTCTTTATTATTTCCTGGTACGCTATATCTTGCGACTATTTCCTCCATGTATAAATATTCCACCTTCGTCTTCTGAACAAAGAATGTAGCCAGGGATATCTGCGTCTGCCAATGGTTATGATATATTTCTTACGCTAGGCGGGTAAAATCCAGGCACCTTTTTGTCTTATCTTTCTTCACGTAAGCACTTCATTTGAGAAAAGTAGGCTTATGCTGTTCGCATCACATTATTATTATTATTATTATTATTATTATTATTATTATTATTATTATTACTTGCTAATCTACAACTCTATTGGAAAAGCAGGATGCTATAAGCCCAGGAGCCCCAACAAGGAAAATAGCCTGGCGAGGAAAGGAAACAAGGAAAAATAAGATATTTTAAGAGCAGTAACATCATTAAAATATTAATTTCCTATATAAACTATAAAAATTTTAACAAAACAAGAGGAAGGGAAATTGGATAGAAGAGTATGCCTGAGTTTCTTATATTATTATGTTCTTTGCAGATCTACTTACCTGAGATTATACGTTATAGGTAATGATAACTGAAGCTTTTTATGTAAGAAACTTCCAGTTGCAAAGAGTATTAAATATACATACATACATACATATACCAAAGGCACTTCCCCCAACTTTGGGGGGTAGCCGACATCAACAAGAAACAAAACAAAAAAGGGGACCTCTACTCTCTACGTTCCTCCAGCCTAACCAGGGACTCAGCCGAGTTCAGCTGGTACTGCTAGGGTGCCACAGCCCAACCTCCCACATTTCCACCACAGATGAAGCTTCATAATGCTGACTCCCCTACTGCTGCTACCTCCGCGGTCATCTAAGGCACCGGAGGAAGCAGCAGGGCCTACCGAAATTGCGTCACATTAAATATAGAGACAATAAATGATTCAATTGATAAGGCGATTTAAATGTCACGGGTGATGAAGGCGGATACCTTGCGTGCGATCGATTAGGTAAATGGTTTTAAATTGAAATATCCAGTTCCTTTATTTAAGATTAATTTTAATTATGAAATTAAATACCATTTAATAAGAGACAAATTCTTGACTGGGCCACTTAAATTGGTTCTTGTATCAGCTAGGATCTTCTCTGGATCCGGGTATCAGCTGTCAATTTATCACCACGCAGATTCCAAAATGAGAAAGTTTGTCTTTCGAACCCGTGTCAACGTGATGTTTACATCGCTAATAACTTGAGTGCTTATGAAATCTCATGGCATTTGGATCTTGATTATTATTTATTATTATTATTATTATTGTTATTGTTGTTGTTGTTGTTGTTGTTGTTGTTTTTGTTGTTGTTGTTGTTGTTACCCCCGTCAACAACGTTGGAAGGAGGTGATATTTTACCGCCTGTGTGTGTATTTGTGTGTGTTTTTGTTATTGAACACTTTCCTGGCCACAGTTTTAATTGTAAGAGTAATGAAACTTGCAGGGATTAATTGTAATGTAAAAAACTGGAAATGATTAAATTTCCCATTCACGTGATCAGCCATAAGTTTGGACATCGTTGTCACAAGGACTTCAAGCTTGGTTCATATGAGCAGAAAAAATGACTTAGGACAAACGACCGTGTTATAACAAAATATTTATTTGTAATACAGAAACTAACATCTGTAGATTTTAAATAATCTTGACAAATTTATTATATATAGTTGGTTGTCAGTTGATGCTAGTTCACTTGGAGTAGCGATTGCTTCTGGTAAAGCAAACCTAGAAGCATTGGCAGATGTACTCCTGTCCCAAGCTTTCCACTCCACCTTGAGCCAGACCTAAAAGATAGGTAAATCTTTAACCACTCAATTCAAATTGAAAACCAGAATTTGTATAGAATTGTTTAAATGAAAATATGAATATAATTTTTTGACTACACTAAAATTGTTTACAATATATAAAGGTAAATCAAAAAGTTTAATTCACCTCCAAAACTAATATAAATTTAATATTAATTCCCAGAATTGCAAATCAAAAGCCAACCATTTCAATATTTTGACCTAATTAACAAATGAAATATATGCGATGAGGGCATCACTTAAGAATATACGTTAAAAGGCCGAATTTCAATTAACAAGCAATTTAAGGTCGACAATTGATAATTTTAATTAGAGTAGCCTATAAACAAACCTAGTTTCAAGAGCGATTTTCAATTACTGAGTTCAAGGCTTTATTTATTTTTTGACTTGAGGATGATAAAAGTCACTAAGAAATGCCACTACTATTGTGCCAATCAATACAATGACCCACCTTATAATGACTTCATAGGATGAAAAAGAGCATGGGTATGATGATTCCATAGCCTTTGCTGTTGGTCGCCTCCACATTCATCAGACGAGGTGTAGAGTTAATTTAGTTCTTCATGGTATTCGTAGCACTAAACAAAATGAGTCCCATCGTCGTAGAGTAATTTAGAAAATTTCCAGCACTACGACGACAAATATAAATCGTTGAAATATCCCAAGGTAAGGTGAGGTGAACGAGAGTAATCACTCCTTGACGGTTGGTGTTGGACTGGTTTTCCCTTCCAATAGTGACTTCGAAGTTACTTCGTAGAGTTGTTTGGCTCGGAATATTCAGAAAATTAGGTAGTTAGTAGTTATCTTTAACTCCTATTTACTTTGGTTTGCACAATGAAGGCTGAGGTCAGTTAATTAGCACAATTTTATTTACAGTGATATAGGAAAAATAAAGCCTCAAACATTAATTGAACAAACCTGAATTAAATTAGAATAACAAATTGAAAGAAACAAATTCAAAGAAATTCCTAAGTAAACTACGGAGATAATTACCCATTCCAAGGAATGTTTCTCCAAGTAAGGTAATTACCGATCATAAAGAAAATTTCTCAATCACCCAAAATATCCATAAACTTTTAACAAAATATTATAGGAATATATATTTAAATATATATTTTATACACTCCGAGGGGAGGGATTGAATTTTCATCTGAAAAGTCAATGGAACATTAATTTAAAACAAAATAAACTTAATTAATAATATATACAGATTAAATATCTTCCTATGAAACAGTGAAACAATTTCCTTAAGTTTTAGCCATGCTGTCAATGGTCACTTGACATTAAAGGAATCAGGCTTGTCACATGACGCTTGACAAATCTTCGACTTTTACCTAGCATTAATTTAGCCCCAGTAACTTCGTAAATATTCTTGGTCAGCTCTTTAACAATTCCTATGGGGTAATCAATGGCTTTAGTCATATTCTCCTTAATGATGCCTAATATTTCCCGAGTCTTAAAGGTGTCATTTACCAAGGCTAACTTATCAGGTAATTTTTCTAATTTAGAAGTAAGGGTTTTCAACACTGATTTGGCTAAATTGTAGTTGCGGCCTAGTAGATGACTAACTTTCGGGTTCCATAACAGTGGCATACACAATCTTCCATCAGCAGTCCTATGGGTTTCTTCTAAAGCATACTCTATAAGCCTGTCATTCAGTTCTACATTATCTTCATGATATTGACCTCTGTCTTCCCCAACATAATATTTACAAGAGAGTTCTAAGCATTCATTTGTAGCCCTATTCAACTCAGATTCTATTATCTGACCATCATCATCAAACAACTCATATGTATTAGAAGTCTCCAATTCATTTAAATATGAAGATTCTACTGAAACTTTTTCTTTCGTCCCTGTTGGAAGTACATTTACAGCTTTTAACATATGTTGCACATTCGACTTCATGGAAGAACAAGGCTTCAAGAATCTTAAATTGCTCTTTAATTTATTTATGTCTCCCTTCAATAATATACCCAAGCATGTATCAGAATAAATGGAGTCATTGGATTTCCCAAATACTATATCCTTTTCAGGGATACAATGCAAGGACTCTGATCCTAATATAAATTTAATATTGTCTATCCTATCTGTAGAATTTAACAATCCCTGATCTGCTAGCTTGTATCCCTTTGAAACAAACCCACTGACTACTTCATTTAACCCAGGTAACTGCAATGAAACATCAATTGAGGGAAGACAAAATGCATATACAATGTAACTATTGCTACCAATTGGCAACTCAATTTCAACTTGTTTAGTCTTATAACTCTTAGAGGAATTAATACCATTAATGGTTAAAGAAACTCCATTATTTACAACTTTCAAATTTAAATCTTGAGCCAAATTTTCTTCAATGTAATTTGCTTGACATCCAGTGTCTTTAAGGACCCTGAGATTGGTACCTTTAATTGAAATATTAAAAGTTGGCAAAATTGTATATCCCTCAACCTCACAATTTAAAACTTCAGTTATAGCAGCAACACTACTGCTTGAACTACCAACAACATCTCCATTACCACTCTCAGAGTTTCTAACTCTATCTGTACTGTTACTGGCTTTACATTTTTTCTTTTCGGAATTTAGATTTTCTTTAATACTGGTAGCACCTTTTTCATCGGGACACAAAAATGACATATGCCAGCCTTTGCAGCTTTTACATTTGGAATTAAATCTGAATCTGCATTCTGATAATATATGACTTGGATAGCCACACTTTGAGCAAGCACCCAGTTCCTCCAATTTTGTTCTTTTATCTTTGCTAGAAACAAAGTTAGGACATTTACTCAAAAAATGACTTGGATCTTTGCCTAATCTACTACAAATGCTGCATTTACCTACTTTAGAGTCAAAAGAAACCTTGGCAGCAAAGCTAGTAGTGTCAGACTTATGTTTCTCTACTTTCTTAAATTTTTTACCTTGTAAATATCTCTCACTAGCATCAAAGAAATTATCCCTAATCTCTGCAAGAGATGGCCTAATTTTGTTAGTTATGGCAGTCATATGACACTTGAATTTCTCATTTAAACCATTCCAGAAGAAAAACTGAAGAAACATGTCAACATCAATATTTAAGGTCTTAACGCTTGCTACTAAATTGCTTACTTTCCCAATATATTCAAAAGGATCATCGTCATCTGAAAGTTTTATTGAAGATATTTGCTTTATGGTATTAAAAATTTGAACTTCTCTTGAGCCTAAAGCCTTCTCTAGCAAAGCTTTTGCATCAGCATAACTCTGACTTTGAACATCCAAAGTGTTAATTAATGTAAGAGCTCTTCCCTTTACCTGCTGTTTTAACAACAATAACTTATCATATTCTGGGAACTTAAACTTTGAAAGGGTTTGTTCAAATTCTACAAAAAACTTCCCAAGATCTTCGCCTTCAGTACTATTGAAGGTTGGTAAAGGAGCATGAGGACTCTTTAACAAGGACTGATGTGACTGAATATCTATAGGCAGATGCCGAACCTGAGGTAAATTTTGTAAAGTAGAGATGCTCTCTTGAATTTTAGTTTTGTACTGCTCACATGCATCAAGCTCAACTTCCAAAGCAGCTTCATCACAGTCAGTAGAAAACTTTGAAGTTTGTATTTTAGAATCTAAGTCAGATAATTTCGTGAAATGCTCTTCAAGCCTCAGTTTCAGTGTAGAACGTTCAATATCACTATATGATGAAAACTGATCCTTCTTATTGTAAATTTCAGTAACGGACTTTCTAACATATTTTCGTGATTTAATCAATAACTCTGTCATCTTGATACCAGTTTCAGTAAGAATATAAAACCTAATAAAGTCAAAACGGCAATGGAAATATACGTAATCTTAAAATTTAACCAAGGAAATATAAATGATAAATTACACCTCGTCTGACTAGCTTGGAAGCGAACCAGCAGCAACTCTTAACAACCAACATCCTCAATCCTGTCACGGTCGCCATGAGCAGAAAAAATGACTTAGGACAAACGACCGTGTTATAACAAAATATTTATTTGTAATACAGAAACTAACATCTGTAGATTTTAAATAATCTTGACAAATTTATTATATATAGTTGGTTGTCAGTTGATGCTAGTTCACTTGGAGTAGCGATTGCTTCTGGTAAAGCAAACCTAGAAGCATTGGCAGATGTACTCCTGTCCCAAGCTTTCCACTCCACCTTGAGCCAGACCTAAAAGATAGGTAAATCTTTAACCACTCAATTCAAATTGAAAACCAGAATTTGTATAGAATTGTTTAAATGAAAATATGAATATAATTTTTTGACTACACTAAAATTGTTTACAATATATAAAGGTAAATCAAAAAGTTTAATTCACCTCCAAAACTAATATAAATTTAATATTAATTCCCAGAATTGCAAATCAAAAGCCAACCATTTCAATATTTTGACCTAATTAACAAATGAAATATATGCGATGAGGGCATCACTTAAGAATATACGTTAAAAGGCCGAATTTCAATTAACAAGCAATTTAAGGTCGACAATTGATAATTTTAATTAGAGTAGCCTATAAACAAACCTAGTTTCAAGAGCGATTTTCAATTACTGAGTTCAAGGCTTTATTTATTTTTTGACTTGAGGATGATAAAAGTCACTAAGAAATGCCACTACTATTGTGCCAATCAATACAATGACCCACCTTATAATGACTTCATAGGATGAAAAAGAGCATGGGTATGATGATTCCATAGCCTTTGCTGTTGGTCGCCTCCACATTCATCAGACGAGGTGTAGAGTTAATTTAGTTCTTCATGGTATTCGTAGCACTAAACAAAATGAGTCCCATCGTCGTAGAGTAATTTAGAAAATTTCCAGCACTACGACGACAAATATAAATCGTTGAAATATCCCAAGGTAAGGTGAGGTGAACGAGAGTAATCACTCCTTGACGGTTGGTGTTGGACTGGTTTTCCCTTCCAATAGTGACTTCGAAGTTACTTCGTAGAGTTGTTTGGCTCGGAATATTCAGAAAATTAGGTAGTTAGTAGTTATCTTTAACTCCTATTTACTTTGGTTTGCACAATGAAGGCTGAGGTCAGTTAATTAGCACAATTTTATTTACAGTGATATAGGAAAAATAAAGCCTCAAACATTAATTGAACAAACCTGAATTAAATTAGAATAACAAATTGAAAGAAACAAATTCAAAGAAATTCCTAAGTAAACTACGGAGATAATTACCCATTCCAAGGAATGTTTCTCCAAGTAAGGTAATTACCGATCATAAAGAAAATTTCTCAATCACCCAAAATATCCATAAACTTTTAACAAAATATTATAGGAATATATATTTAAATATATATTTTATACATCATATTTGAGTGTAATGAAAATTTACGCCAATTATTACATGTTAAGGTCAAAGGTCAAGGTCGAGAAATGAGGTTTGCACTCTACTAAAGTGCTTCTCTAGTTATTATTATTATTATTATTATTATTATTATTATTATTATTATTATTATTATTATTATTATAATATTTTACCCCCTGTTTGTTTGTTTGTTAATGTAATGAAATTTCCAGGGATTAATTGTTATGTAAAAAGCTGGAGATGATTAAATTTTGGAAGGTGAATGTCAAAGGTCAAGGGAGCGCTTAAGAAAAATTTCCCATTCACGTGATCAGCCATAAGTTTGGACATCGTTGTCAAAGAGACTTAAAACTTGGTTCATATTGAGTGTATGAAAATCCACGCCAATTATTACATGTTAAGGTCAAAGATCAAAGTCGAGCAAAAGGTCGAGAAATAAGGTGCTGCGGGGGAGGTGTGCGCTCTACTAAGTGCTCCTCTAGTTGTTATTATTATTATTATTATTATTATTATTATTATTATTATTATTATTATTACCTCCGCAACGAAGTTGAAAGGAGGATATATTTTACCCTCTGTTTGTTTGTTTGTTAATGTAATGAAATTTCCAGGGATTAATTGTTATGTAAAAAGCTGGAAATAATTAAATTTGGTAAGGTGAATGTCAAAGGTCAAGGGAGCGCTTAAGAAAAATTTCCCATTCACGTGATCAGACATAAGTTTGGACATCGTTGTCACAGAGACTTCAAACTTGGTGCATATTTGAGTACTTAAAAATCCACGCCAATTATTACATGTTAAGGTCAAAGGTCAAGGTCGAGCAAAAGGTCGAGAAATAAGCTGCCGCGGTGGAGGTCTGCGCTCTACTAAGTGCCCCTCTAGTTGTTATTATTATTATTATTATTATTATTATTATTATTATTATTAGGTCTGCGCTCTACTGAGGGCCCCTCTTGTTGTTATTATTATTATTATTATTATTATTATTATTATTATTGTTATTATTATTATTATTATTATTATTATTATTATGATTGTTGTTAGGTCTGCACTCTACTGAGGGCCCCTCTAGTTATTATTATTATTATTATTATTATTATTATTATTATTATTAGGTAACAGAGTAATCGTTGAAGATTGTAACGTCAAAATTCAGGTCACGTCAATAAAAAATATAACGCCAACAGAAAAGAGAATATTATTGAATCGTACCAGAATGACGGGAGCGTAAATCTTGCAACTCCAGTTGCCTTTAACTTCTTGTGCAAGCAAAGTTGAGACAGGTGACAGTTTCAGTCGGTGTCATAAATTCTTAACTTGACTTTTAAACGAAGGAGTCGAGCCCTGTAGGGCCCTTCAGTTGGGCCCCATGATCCGAACTAGTTTATGCTGAATTGGAATGAGACCATTGCATTAAACAAAGAAGATATTTGTGTGGTTTTATATATACCCTTTATATGAATATATATATAACTAACACTCGTGATTTTAATCAATGTAAGTATCAACCACACCGGCATTTAATACCAAATTGTACCTTGGGAATATATATCCACTGGAATTCCTTCATGATAATAAATATATACGGCAACTTGTCATAAACTTATGTCTCTCTTGATAGCTCAGTTGGTAGGGTCCTTACAGGCATGGTTTCGGCTGAGAGGCAAGGGTTCGAATCTCTGCCAAGCCAGAAGTTATTGTCATAAAGGAATTTCAGTGGATATATATTATCAAGGTAGATAACAGTATTAAATGCCATTGTGGTTGATATTTACACCCTTTATATATATATATATATATATATATATATATATATATATATATGATTATATATATACTGTATATATATATATATATATATATATATATATATATATATATGATTATATATATACTGTGTATATATATATATATATATATATGAATATGTGCATATGTATATACTGTATATGTATTTATGTGTATATTTATCATAGTTACGAAAGGAAAAATGTAAAGTCTTCTCACCTTTAATTTCATGGATATAATACGTATTTTATGCTCATCACGTGACAGCTTTCGTGATTTCTCCACACATATGCACAATATATACTGTGGTTTTATATATATATATATATATATATATATATATATATATATATATATATATATATGTTTGTGTGTGTGTTTGTGTATGTGTGTATATATATATATGTATATATATATATATATGTATATATATATATATATATATATATATATATATATATATATATATATATAAAAGCGCGTGCGTGTGTCTATGCATGTATGTATGTATGTATGTATGTATGTACATACGTATAACTATACAAGTGAATTCTGTATGCAGACCCAAGTAACTGGATACTCAAGTCCTTCAGACTTGGATCTGTATCTGAATTTATTTTAGAAGTAACTCTACTCTGTCATTCAAATAATTTTGTTCCGTCATTCTATTTAGCATTTATATACAAACGCAAATAACAAATATCTTGATATTCATTCCTTTTGCTTTTCCTATCTGCATTACTTTTTAGTCCATTGAGTAAATGAAGATTTTCATTGCATTCTTCGAGAACTTGTAAATCAACGATTTTTTTTGTATTATTTGTTAAATTGAATGTAAGGGAAAATGTATTAGTTTTCATTTCGCTTTTATGACTCCCTTTATTTCTCTTTTTTTTCTCACGTCAGTTTTCAGCCGTTTGTCTCTTCATTTTTTTCCAGACGAGGGTAGCTGTTCCCCCTTCGAAGCAAATATTAATTCGTTCAGAACAAAAGTTAGTAAGAAGGGGAGTTGTTACTCTTTTCCCTTTTTTTCCACCCTTTTCTCACTTTTTCTTCCCCTAACTTCTATTTTACTTGACCTCATATATTCTCGGTATTTCTTGGTTTCATTGTAAAAAAATAAATATATACGAGAGAAAATTCCTTGTTTTGCTACAGGGGTTGGAAAGTTCATGTTCTAATTAGTTGAAATTAAACATTCTTGTTTTTGTTAGTACATTTTTACAGAAACCATAGTTTGTTCAGATAACTTGCGAAGCAAATGGTTTCACTCTTGTAAATAGACATTATTTTATAAAGTCGGTAAAACAGTTAAGATATATATTAATCTTTGAAAATGTAGGATAGATGAGTTGAAAGGTATTACCTTTTGGACATCAAGAGGCGAAGAGGATTAGTGCGGAATAGATACGCAAAAATACTCTTAAGTAAAGCTAAAATCGAACGCAAATCGGAGAAAAATCAACATAATAACACGAAAAACATAAGTCAGCTTTTCCGGTTAAATTTAGAGAATTATTTGCTAGGGATAATTCGTGGAAGAAGATTTTGATCAGATAAAGCTGATTACGCAAGAAATAATATCACGCCCAAAGACTTAGTAATTATCAGATAAAATCAGATCCTAAAATTTTGCAATGAACATGAAACCGGTTTGGCAAGAAATTCGAAATCAAAGTTGAATTAGAATATTTTCAAATAACGTTTTCCAAATATTTTCGACAACGATTTTTACTCATATTCATAAACTCGAAATGTGGGAGGGAATAAATTAATTCTATTTCCCCTCAAGGGTTCGGGTGAGGGTTAGGAAGAGCAGTAGACAAGCACCCGTCCAGTTAATTTGCAACAGGAAGAATCAAACTTTAACATGATTTTAACGCAACAAACTAAAGGATCTTTCTCTTACTCTCTCAATTAAAATGATTTTTTTTTTAATTCATATTACATTATTGTCGTTACCTTGATCCCAAGTAAAAATGCAATTCCTATCTGTCAATACAGGAAAGGCATCTACTTACCATATTTCTGTTTCATGGTCGCTTTGCAGTTCAAGTTATATTATTTTAATGTTATTGATAAACTAATTTTAGAGCCGTCACCAATAGAATTTCCTATACAAGTAACTGAATTCAAAGATACTCTGAATTTTCAATCATTTCTTTTGACTTCTCATAAATTCATCAAAGCCATCATTCTCCTAACCCCGCTCATTTTCCCTCATTCCTTACCTTAATTTTAGAGCCGTCATCAATAGAATTTCCTATACAAATAATTGAATTCAAAGATACTCGGAATTTTCAATCATTTCTTTTGACTTCTCATAAATTCATCAACGCCATCATTTTCCTAACCCTGTTCATTTTCCCTCATTCCTTACCTTAATTTTAGAGCCGTCATCAATAGAATTTCCTATACAAGTAATTGAATTCAAAGATACTCTGAATTTTCAATCATTTCTTTTGACTTCTCATAAATTCATCAACGCCATCATTCTCCTAACCCTGTTCATTTTCCCTCATTCCTTACCTTAATTTTAGAGCCGTCATCAATAGAATTTCCTCTACCAGTAACTGAATTCAAAGATACTCTGAATTTTCAATCATTTCTTTTGACTTCTCATAAATTCATCAACACCCTCATTCTCCTAACCCTGCTCATTTTCCCTCATTCCTTACCTTAATTTTAGAGCCGTCATCAATAGAATTTCCTCTACCAGTAACTGAATTCAAAGATACTCTGAATTTTCAATCATTTCTTTTGACTTCTCATAAATTCATCAACGCCATCATTCTCCTAACCCTGCTCATTTTCCCTCATTCCTTACCTTAATTTTAGAGCCGTCATCAATAGAATTTCCTATACAAGTAACTGAATTCAAAGATACTCTGAATTTTCAATCATTTCTTTTGACTTCTCATAAATTCATCAACGCCATCATTCTTCTAACCCCGCTCATTTTCCCTCATTCCTTACCTTAATTTTCCCTCATTCCTTACCTTAATTTTCCCTCATTCCTTACCTTAATTTTCCCTCATTCCTTACCTTAATTTTCCCTCATTCCTTACCTTAATTTTCCCTCATTCCTTACCTTAATTTTCCCTCATTCCTTACCTTAATTTTCCCTCATTCCTTACCTTAATTTTCCCTCATTCCTTACCTTAATTTTCCATCGTTTCTCTTCTTAATTATCCCTCAACGCATCGCTTCTTAATTTCATTATTCCCAGAGTTGTTACGCGTTAACTTCCCCGTCATATTCTGGACTAACTTCCTCCTCTTCTCTCACAACTTCCTCCTCTTCCCTTAATCAAACTAATGATTTTTGCTTCAGAAAGAGCTTGTCTTCCAAGTTTGTTCGTTAATTTCCATGTATATGCCGGGTGAAGTTCTGTTACTTAAATTGATGATATAGGGTAATATATGTGTGTGTATATATATATATATATATATATATATATATATATATATATATATATATATATATATATGTACATATATATATATATATATATATATATATATATGTACATATATATATCTTTATGTATATATATATATATATATATACTTACATATATATATATATATATATATATATATATATATGTGTGTGTGTGTGTGTGTGTACATATATATCTTTATATATATATATATATATATATATATATATATATATATATATATATATACACACACTGTGTATATATGTATTATCGTTATTGTTTTGATTATTATTATTATTATTATTATTATTATTATTATTATTACTATCCAAGATACAACTTTAGTTGAATTAGCTGGATGTTTAACGGGGAAAGCAGGCCAGTGTGGAAAGGAAGAGAAGTGACCAATAAAGTAGGTATAAAAAGTAAAAAAAAAAAAAAAAAAAAATTTAAAATCAGTAACAACGTTAAATATATCATTCATATATACACTGTGAAGCGAGACTTATGTCAAGTTTTCCACCAAAATCACATTAACCCCAAGTTTGACCTTCCTAAGTTTCACCTATTCAGTTGCCAAATTAGGATGGTCATTCCACAATCTGGTCACAGATATATTAAACCTTTTAGAATACGTGCAGTATTGAGCTTTATGATGGAGAAGGCAAGACCACGTAAATGATAGTACGGTCGGGGAAGATCTGAATGTGAAGAATGGTCGGAAATATGAAAAATCTTATGCAGCATTCATGTAAAACTCATTAAATGACGGTGCCAGAGATTAATATCCAGATCAGGAATAAGTAATTTAATAGACCGCGAGTTTTTGTCCAACAAATAAAGACGCGAGTCAGCAGCTGAAGACCAGACAGAAGAACAGTATTTAAAACATGGCAGAAAGAAAGAATTATAACATTATTTCAGGATAGATTCATCGCCTAAATCTTAAATCACTTTCTTAATAAGCCCTTTTTTGTGCAATGGAAGAAGAAACAGGCAGCACATGTTGCTAAAATGTAAATTTGCAATCAAGAATCACACTCAGAATTTAAAGGAGCTTAAATTGTTAAAGAAACATTGTTAATACAAAGATCTGGATATTAAGGAGCCACCGTCCTTGACCTACTTACAATCATAGTTTGGTTTATGTTAGGGTTGAACTTCAGCCCGCATAATTTACGCCATGCACTAATTTTAGCTAGATCTCTGATAAGGAATTCAGTAACCACAGGTCTATATTCAGTAGATGGAATTAATACAAAGAGAGTAGCATTTTCTGTATATGCAGCAAGCTTTCTTTTTTTACTCTGCTAAACCCCATACCATGCACATATAGTAATGGACGAGAACAGTACCTTGAGGAACACCAGATATTACATTTCTGTTTTTGACGACTCAATAATGCTGCTAAGAAAACACCCACTTAAACACATCTGTTTAGTTTTAAGATAAAGTACTCATGATTAACACTGTCAAAGGTAACACTAAAATCAAGGCCAATCATGCGAACGTCCTGACCACAAACAAGGGATTTATGTACAGCATTGGAAATTGTAAGAAGAGCATCACATGCTCCAAGGCCTTTGCAGAAATCAAATGCGACCTTGTGAACAGATTATTACCTTCAGCATATCTATTCAGCTGTTTTGCCAAAAGTTTTTTCAGAAACTTTAGATAAAATGGGAGTTATGGAAATTAGCAGTGATCAGGAGAGCTAGATATACCAGAAACACATTAACTTATTAGTGTAACTACTAATTTTCCAACAAGTGCAAAAAGAACCTTTTCTTGCTAACTTGTAAAAAATAATAGGCAAATTAGATCTAAAAGTCAGCTGTCTTTATTTAAAACAAAGGAAAAGTACAAAAAGCATGATAATCCAGTAAACCTTTTAATTTCTTGGGACTAAAAAGATAAGCTAGTTCGTTTAGTTTCAAGAAAACTGGAATGAGGAAGATCGAGTTTGTCATTACTGAGATTGACAAACACATTTTCGCAATCTAGGAAGCATTGAGCTTGATTTTGTCCAATATTTCCATATAGAAAAAATCTTAAAAACAACAATAGGTGTTAGCATACTTGTTAACAAACTTGGCAGTAATAATAACAAAAACAATTTGTACTTAATTATATACAGAGAAAGTATGAATGAAACCCCTCAGACTAAAAGACAAAATATTGAATAAAATTGGTTACATGGCAGAGCCAAGACACCATTCAAGGCTTAATACCTTCCAGGATCAGATACGGATAAGGCAAGATCTTAATAAACCACTAGTCACCCGTGGCTTATCCATTAAGCAGATCCGGGTGCTCCGAATTCTTAAAATAGACCGGTATGAAATCGGGACAAAAGGCTATGAACAAAATTTCGGACCGGTATAGTAACCGGGGAAAAAACTTTTCATAAATTAACTGACATGTTAAAATAATTCCATAAAAAGTGAAGAAGCAGTTATATACCTTAGAAATGGTGCTAAAGGAGCATTTCACTGGGCGGCACAGCTCGAAGCCCAGAAAGAAACATTAGGAAAAGAAAACTGTTATAATAGTGTGTCTAGGTGTCCCCTCAAGCAAGAGAACTCTTGCCCAAACAGAGGCTATGCCATTATCCAAGACTAAGAATACTGGTGTGATTTCGGGGTGTCCTAGTAGTGCTGCTTACCATAGCTAAAGAGTCTCTTCTACTCATACCAAGTGGAAAGTAGGTACTGAACTAGTAGGATTAATACTCTTCAAGGTACTGAACTAGGGGATTAATACTCTTCAAGGTACTGAACTAGGGGATTGATACTCTTCAAGGTACTGAACTAGGGGATGAATACTCTTCAAGGTACTGAACTAGGGGATGAATACTCTTCAAGGTACTGAACTAGGGGATTAATACTCTTCAAGGTACTGAACTAGGAGGATTAATACTCTTCAAGGTACTGAACTAGGGGATGAATACTCTTCAAGGTACTGAACTAGGGGATTAATACTCTTCAAGGTACTGAACTAGGAGGATTAATACTCTTCAAGGTACTGAACTAGGGGATGAATACTCTTCAAGGTACTGAACTAGGGGATTAATACTCTTCAAGGTACTGAACTAGGGGATTAATACTCTTCAAGGTACTGAACTAGGGGATGAGTACTCTTCAAGGTACTGAACTAGGAGGATTAATACTCTTCAAGGTACTGAACTAGGGGATGAATACTCTTCAAGGTACTGAACTAGGAGGATTAATACTCTTCAAGGTACTGAACTAGGGGATGAATACTCTTCAAGGTACTGAACTAGGGGATGAATACTCTTCAAGGTACTGAACTAGGGGATTAATACTCTTCAAGGTACTGAACTAGGGGATGAATACTCTTCAAGGTACTGAACTAGGGGGATTAATACTCTTCAAGGTACTGAACTAGGGGATTAATACTCTTCAAGGTACTGAACTAGGGGATGAATACTCTTCAAGGTACTGAACTAGGAGGATTAATACTCTTCAAGGTACTGAACTAGGGGATTAATACTCTTCAAGGTACTGAACAACTACGGAAGTTAATCACTTGGATGAAGAAGAATGGTGTGGGTTGTTTGATGTGTATGAGGGAATAAAATATGTAAAAACTAGGTATGACTATTCACTGTGTTTATATAGGCAAAGGAAGTATGAGACGTAACTAGACAGGGATCCAACGTTGCACCTTTCTGGGTTGTTAGTGATAGTATAACAACAGATGGGTGGTGCCTTGGCCAACCTATTGACTACAATTTTATATATATATATATATATATATATATATATATATATATATATATATATATATATATATATATATATATATATATATATGTATATATACAGTATATATATATATATATATATATATATATATATATATATATATATACATATATATATATATATATACATATACATATATATATATATATATATATATATATATATATATATATATTATAAATAAATAATTATCAGCCATTCCTTGTCCACTGCAGAACAAAGTCCTCAGACATGTCCTTCCACATGTGTCTGTTTATGGTC
Organism: Palaemon carinicauda; assembly: GCF_036898095.1. Classification (NCBI taxonomy): domain Eukaryota; kingdom Metazoa; phylum Arthropoda; class Malacostraca; order Decapoda; family Palaemonidae; genus Palaemon; species Palaemon carinicauda. The sequence continues at coordinate 132,538,415 of NC_090733.1, read as the reverse complement.
TTTCTGTGCCAGTCCACGCCAGCAAACTTCCTTAGTTCGTCAATCCATCGTCTTCTCTTCCTCTGCTTGTTACAATCTCTAGGGAACCCATTCTGATATATTCTGAAATACAATCCACCACCACTTAGTCTTCATAAATTTCAGTTTCCATTTTCTGCTCAAGAAATCCATTTCATGAATCCCTTTTATTGATTCAGACTATTCACCTTCTACCTATGTTCATCATCTTTTTTTATTTTACGATTTGCATCTCTATTTCCATTTCTGTTTAGCTTCATTAAGAATATAAATTCAGTAAAACTTTAAGCTGAAGAAATTAGATGGTTAGAAATCCCTTTGATATTTTTGACTATTTAATTTCTTTTCTTAGCAAATTATCACTTACTTCCGTAAACCTACAAAGAATTTTATCTCGGCAGAGGATGGCATTTCTTCTAGGCTATGGGCTCTAGGTCCTTGCAAGGATAATTCTTTTTAAATGTGACGGGGAGAGCAACCTTTCTTTTTATTTTTTAATGGAAGATGTTGGTGGTTTTTTTACTCGAATTTAGCTAACTTTAAAATGATTAACCTGGGTATTTTAGCTAGAAATTTGTACTGTTTATAGTTTGAGACGGTTAAGGAAAGAGAGAAAATGCATAACATGCAGTTGAAATGTAAAATTATGTTCTATGATATAAATAATTCTCAGGTTAGAAAAATAACGCAGAAACGATAAAGCTTCTCAGATTCTGAAGCTGCCATTTGTAATTATTGTAAATGCAATGCAATACCACTTGAGCTCGTAATATATTTTTGATGTGTTCCATGTAATAATTATAGACGTCATGACTACCTCCTTTTTGGATTCCAGTGAACTTTGAAAAAAAAATTTATGGAAAAATTTAATATTGAATTGAATGTGTTTTTATTAGTTCCATGGAGAATAATCTAATTAAAAAAAAGGAGTTTCGACATATGGATTATGAAAGTACCATTCAATTATTGTGATATCAGAATTAGATTCATCCAGGTATTACTGCGAAGCAGTAGGACCCGAATATGCTACTTCCTCTTTAATGCAAAGTAATACATATCTCCAAGGTTTTTACATTCTCCAGTTTAGACACCAGAGGAAAATTCCAAGACTTAGAGATTCTCTGAATGAAAAAGATGAAATTTTAGTGTAAATCTCTGCTGATGTTGGGAAAAGAAGTGAAGAAATGCTTTAAGCAAAGACAGGTCGAGATGAAAAAGGAAATCAGTCCCTGGAGGACGAATGAAGTCAAAAACCTTTCTCTGTTTAAAGAACGTGATCATGAGTTGGTCGGTTAGATATTTCTTTTTCATCAGCTTGAATTCTTTATTTTTGTCAGTCTGTTGGAATCTCCATATTTCTTTCATCGAAATTGGCATCTAAAAAGCAATATTGTTTATTTTTCGACTTGCCAGATTTTTTTTAATCCGATTCCTGAAAAACACGGTCAATTTTTAAGAATTGTATGCTTCCTTTTGAAGAAACTGTTAGTTGTTCTGTTTCCCTTAAAAAAACTGTTTGTTATTTTGTTTACCTAATAAACTGTTAGTTGTTCTGTTTCCCTTAAAAAACTGTTAGTTATTTTGTTAACCTAAAAAACTGTTAGTTCTGTTTCCCTTAAAAACTGTTAGTTATTTTGTTAACCTAAAAAACTGTTAGTTATTCTGTTTCCCTAAAAAACTGTTAGTTATTTTGTTTACCTAAAAAACTGTTAGTTGTTCTGTTTCCCTTAAAAACTGTTAGTTATTTTGTTAACCTAAAAAACTGTTAGTGGTTCTGTATCCCTAAAAAACTGTTAATTGTTGTTTCATTCTGGAGAAAATTGCTAATTATGCTGCCTCTTTCTTGAGAACTCCAAAACCATTCTTCTATATTCAAGTGATTAATCTCTGTACTTTTCTTGTTCTGTGGCTACTTTTCACTTCGTAAAGATAGAAGAGACTCTAGTTATGGCAAATAGCTCTTCTAGGAGAAAGAAACTCCAAAAACAAACCATTAATATCTATTCTTGGGTAGTGTAGTAGCCTCTGTAGTCATGGTCTTTCACTGCCTTGGATTGGAATTCCCTTGCTTGGGGGTAGGCTACACTCATTCTGTACTAGTGTATGTGATCCATCAAATACGACAGCTAAATATTTTGATCAATTTGCACACACACACACACACACACACACACACCACTTCCACCAGGGTATAACGACTCCTCTCTCCTTACCAAAGGGGCGGGAAGAGCTGAGAGTGATCAGTGTTTGAGATATATATATATATATATATATATATATATATATATATATATATATATATATATAATATATATATATATATATATATATATATATATATATATATAGAGAGAGAGAGAGAGAGAGAGAGAGAGAGAGAGAGAGAGAGAGAGACCTGGTTTTTATTACATAGAGGAGATGTTTCCATATTTCTTTTCCTCACTGGGCTATTTTCCCCCTTGAAGCCCTTGGGCTTATATCATCATGCTTTTCAAACTAGGGTTGTAGCTTAACTAATAATAATAATAATAATAATAATAATAATAATAATAATAATAATAATAATAACTGTTCTGCTTTCCTCTGGAAGAGACTGGTAATAGTTCTGCTTACCTCTTAAGGAATCAGTTGATGGATCTGCTTACATCTTATGGCACACTTAACGGAGCTGTTATATTCTTGAGACTCCTGTTAGCTGCTGTTTTCCTCCTGAGGAAACAGTGTATATTCCTTTTGGATTAAACCTTTTCCAGTTAAAATCGACGGAAAATACTAATTAGACAATTAGTTGTAGGATGAGATTTCTCCCTGCGAGTTCTTGTCTAAAAGGTTTACTGTAAATATAGAATTATGATTAAATGGGGGCTCAATAAGGACCAATCAAGATAATGCAGTGGAAACTGTTATCCTAATTTTCAAGATTATAAATTATAACCATGAATGTTTTCTATTATGTTCCTAGGTGAATATTAAGCTTACTGTTTATACAACTTCACAGTATTTTCTCTCTCTCTCTCTCTCTCTCTCTCTCTCTCTCTCTCTCTCTCTCTCTCAGCCAGTCTTTAACTGGCCTCTAATAGTTTTCTGTCCCGGTTTTTTAATGCGAATAAAGGTTTAAACAGTGAAGGTTTTTTAAAAGAATTCTTGTCCCGAATGTTTCGTAATTTTGCGCTTATATCGTCAAACTAATCGCCGCTAATTGCAAATAAGATTGGCAACACCAAAGTATAAACAATTTAATGTAGCTCTCCTCTAACCTTTAATCTAAGGAGACAAACCTACATAGAATCTCTATCTCTCTCTCTCTCTCTCTCTCTCTCTCTCTCTCTCTCTCTCTCTGAAATACATGCACTAGAATTTCTAAATTTATAAGAACAGTGTTTGACAAGTTCCCCTACGCTGTTGTGTCGGGTACAGCAACAATGTCTCACCGAGAGCGAAACTGTAATTCTGTTTTCAAATCTACATCGGGAGCTGTATAAGACGCAGCCGTTGAATGTCACAATCAATTTCGGAATAAGACAGAGGAATAACCGGGAACAGATCATCGATAGTGAGTCCGTTTGTTGTCTAACACTTGTGCCATTCCTCTTGCAGGAGTGTCCCGGATGTAGGTCACGGCTTTTGACATGAACTTGAAAGCCACGGTCTGATATCGTTCCAGAGTGATATTCGCATGCTACCCTACACTAGTTAACTATTATTATTTGAAAGATCACGAAGAAATTAAATTGTGCTCCCTTTAGATAGTTGTACAATAAAGTAATACCACGTGGCACTCTCAGATTGAATAGAGGCCTTTTATTTACAATTCTGAGCATCAGCAACAGGAACAATGTCTGGAAGATATTCAATAGTTTTATTGAGAAGGAATTGAATGACTTCTAGTAACATTGTGACCCCCACACCCAAAAAGGGGACTTGCTAACACGTCAAAGATTACCTCAGTTTTTTTTTTCTTTCTTTTCCTTTTCAGAATCACCTATGAAGCAATGACTCGATTTTTAGGAAAAGAGGGCAACAAATTATTATTATTATTATTATTATTATTATTATTATTATTATTATTACTTGCCAAGCTACAACCCTAGTTGGAAAAGCAGGATGCCATAAGCCTAGGGGCTCCAACTGAGAAAATAGTCCAGTGAGGAAAAGAAACAGGGAAGGATCAAATATTTTAATGCTATATGCCCAGGGGCTCCAACTGGGAAAATAGCCCAGTGAGGAAAGGAAACAAGGAAAAATTAAATATCTTAAGAAAAGTAACATTTTAGTGAATATTTCCTATTTAAACTTTAAAGACTTAAACAAAACAAGAAAAAGAGAAATAAGATAGAATAGTGTGCCCGAGTGTACCCTCAAGCATGGAACGGTCCATATATGGATAAGGGACATTTAATGGGAGGTATTTAGATTGCTGAACCTTGGTTGAGGTTTGCTGACACCTCACGTTCATCTCGTAATTGTTTTCATCTTGAATTCGCCACAACTACAACTACAACAACAACAACAACAACAAAAGGATTCTTGTTCTGCTATCTGTCAGACATTTTCTTTTTCAACTTCCAGCTTTGCTTTTAAGCTTCGTTTATATTAATTCATTTTACGGTATATTAAACCCTTGATTTTATCTTGAAATTGCTTTTACTTGAAATGTTTGTTTTAACAGTGTCCGTTAATAGTGCAGTTTACAGTTTCGAAACACAAACTAGGCCTACCCTTCATCATTAATCACCTTGTACTGTCATTTTTACATTGTCATAACAGCACGTCAATTATTTTTGTAGGAAGACAAACTTTTCATTATAAATATCAAGTGAAAAGAATTGGAAAATAACATGAGGATATGTACATTTATATATATATATATATATAGATAGATAGATAGATAGATAGATAGATAGATAGATATATTTATATATATATATGTATATATATATATATATATATATACATATATATATGCATATATATATATGCATATACATATAAATATATATGTATGTGTGTATATATATATATATATATGAGAGAGAGAGAGAGAGAGAGAGAGAGAGAGAGAGAGAGACCCTACGATATCCATTAAGCCAACTAAAGCAAGGATAAATGACCCTAATCAAGAGACAACTGCAACAAAAACTTTTAAACCCCACGAAATGTAATTGGTAATCTCTCTCTCTCTCTCTCTCTCTCTCTCTCTCTCTCTCTCTCCACTTTATCTTTATTCAACCTGCAAGGAGTTTACTAGTAATGACCGTTCATGGTTAATTCGGCGATGCCATTCAGTGGTTCAATGTTAGGCTATTATTGTTATTATTAGTATTATTATTATTAGTAGTGGTATTATTATTATTATTATTATTAGTAGTAGTAGTAGTATTAGTAGTAGTAGTAGTATTATTATTATTATTATTATTATTAGTAGTAGTAGTAGTAGTAGTAGTATTATTATTATTATTATTATTATTAGTAGTAGTAGTAGTAGTAGTAGTAGTAGTATTAGTAGTATTATTATTATTATTATTAGTAGTAGTATTATTATTATTATTAGTAGTAGTAGTAGTAGTAGTAGTAGTAGTAGTATTATTATTATTAGTAGTAGTAGTAGTAGTAGTAGTAGTAGTATTTTTAGTAAGTATTATTATTATTATTAGTAGTAGTAGTAGTAGTAGTGCTATTATTATTATTATTAGTAGTAGTAGTAGTAGTAGTAGTGCTATTATTATTAGAAGTAGTAGTAGTAGTATTATATTATTATTATTATTATTATTATTATTATTGTTAATTGCTAAGCTACACCCCTAGTTGGAAAAGCAGGATGCTATAAGCCCAGGGCCCCAACAGGGAAAATAGCCCAGTGAGGAAAGGAAAAAAGGAAAAATAAAATATTTTAAGAACAGTAACAACATTGAAATAAATTTTTCCTATATAACCTATAAAAGCTTGAGCAAAACAAGAGGAAGAAAAATTAAGAGAGAATAGTGTGCTCGAGTGTAACCTCAAGCAAGAGAACTCTAACCCAAGTTGTCAATATTCTTTATTCCATAAGTAGAAGTAATGCAGTCACGCCTGAAAGTCCCTGTCACGATTTTAATCAAAGAATGAGAAATGAACCATCATTTTTGCATTTTTGAAGGAGAGAGAGAGAGAGAGAGAGAGAGAGAGAGAGATTTTAATCAAAGAATAAGAAATGAACCATCATTTTTGCATTTTTGAAGGAGAGAGAGAGAGAGAGAGAGAGAGAGAGAGAGATTTTAATCAAAGAATAAGAAATGAACCATCATTTTTGCATTTTTGAAGGAGAGAGAGAGAGAGAGAGAGAGAGAGAGAGAGATTTTAATCAAAGAATAAGAAATGAACCATCATTTTTGCATTTTTGAAGGAGAGAGAGAGAGAGAGAGAGAGAGAGAGATTTTAATCAAAGAATGAGAAATGAACCATCATTTTTGCATTTTTGAAGGAGAGAGAGAGAGAGAGAGAGAGAGAGAGAGATTTTAATCAAAGAATGAGAAATGAACCATCATTTTTGAAGGAGAGAGAGAGAGAGAGAGAGAGAGAGAGAGAGAGAGATTTTAATCAAAGAATAAGAAATGAACCATCATTTTTGCATTTTTGAAGGAGAGAGAGAGAGAGAGAGAGAGAGAGAGAGAGAGATTTTAATCAAAGAATGAGAAATGAACCATCATTTTTTGCATTTTTGAAGGAGAGAGAGAGAGAGAGAGAGAGAGAGAGAGAGAGAGATTTTAATCAAAGAATGAGAAATGAACCATCATTTTTGCATTTTTGAAGGAGAGAGAGAGAGAGAGAGAGAGAGAGAGAGAGAATTTTAATCAAAGAATGAGAAATGAACCATCATTTTTGCATTTTTGAAGGGGAGAGAGAGAGAGAGAGAGAGAGAGAGAGAGAGAATAAATGCCTCTATTCGCTATTTCGCAACAGCTCATATTAAATTAACGACGGCCTTAATGATTCAAAAGTCAAGCAGAGAGAGAGAGAGAGAGAGAGAGAGAGAGAGAGAGAGAGTAAAACTGAAGAGAAACTGTTTTATCCAGTGCGGAAGTAAGTTCTGTTTAGTCAAGTCGTTCCTAGAAATTTTTTCGACCTTCGTTTGCATACTTCAAAATTTGCTTTCAGAGCGACGCGAGGAAAAAAAAAAAGTGAAATGCAAATAGTTTGAATGTCATGATGAAGAAAAATCTTGGCTCATTCTCTAATAAATTTATAAGAATATATATATACTGTACAGGGGCGGCTATGCTTTGAATGCTGCTCTTATAATTGCTATTTTTTTTGCTCTTTTATTTTAATATTTAGTTTGCTGAGGGAATGAATAAAAAGTTGGTATTACTAAAATCTTTGAGTATTTTTTTTTTCAAGATTCGTTCGTTTAATGTTTTTAATGTTTTCAATAGGTTGCATTTATGAATAGAATAACGTAATGAAGTTTAACACTCCCATTGCGAGCTGAGAATTATTTTATGAATAATTGTTCGTTATACATTATATATATATATATATATATATGTGTGTGTGTATATATATATATATATATACACACATATATATATATATATGTGTGTGTGTGTGTGTGTGTCTGTGTGTGTCTGTGTGGGTGTTAGGGCAATTCGTCCCTGGTGAATTTGTCGTTGCCCAATTTGTCCCCCACAATTCATCGTTGCTCGATTTGTCCCCAAGTCAATTCGTCGTTGAGCAATTTGTCCCCAAGTTAAAATACACTAGGTTGTTTAACTGTTTTATTTTAATTTCAGAGAAAGGAAAAAAACAAAGTTGTTGATGAAGAGAATTTTATATATATATATATATATATATATATATATCAAGAATAAGGAGAGTGCAGATAGACTGAAGACCTACTGGAGGTGTGAAATCGTGCATGCAAGGCCAGACTTCATACTGATGAAAACTATATAGAGATTAAAAAGGTTGGTATCCACAATCACACTTCAACAGCCGCAGAGGTAAATGCGAAGACTGTGGTCTTAAATATTAAAGCAAAGTCAATTTCATCTCGTGATGCACCTCGCTCAATCATTGCTGGTGAAGTTGAAAAGTTAAACGAATGTGCTTTATTACAAATTCCTCGGTTGGAACAACTCAGTAAGAATATCAGACGTTGGAGGCAAGCAGATTTTAATTATCCCGCAACCCCACAAACAAATGTTGGGTTCTCCATTCCAAGTGAATACTCTTGCTTAGACACTAATGAAATTTTTAAAAGTATGATAGTGGAATCGAAGATTCAAGCATAATATTGATATTTGCAAGTGATGAAGCACTGAGACATTTAAAAGTGTACAAGACTTGGACGGCAGACGGAACATTCTAAAAACTGCCGTTAGACAATTCTTTTTCAAGGAGAAAAGTTTTAAAAAGTAATTTTGAACTAAAATTGTCATTAGACAATTTCTTTTTTGAGGAAGTAAAAAGGGTCCAGTATGTAAGACCAAAAAAAAAAAAGTGTCGAGAATGCGAAAATAAATCATTGAACTCGACGATTTGCCCAACGACGAATTGACTTGGGGACAAATTGAGCAACGACGAATTGCCGTCGACGAATTGACCGGACATCGTGTGTGTGTGTGTGTGTGTGCGCGCGCGTGTGTGTGTGTGGTATTACTTTTATATCAACGTATATATTCAGAAAAATAGAAGAAAATCGATAGATATAACGTCGCACATCGCATTTATCAATTTCCAGCAAATTCTGTGCCTCTTAAGTATCACCCAACAAGTACCCTATACCAGAAGTACCCTGTCATTTCAGTACTTTAATCAAGTCTATTATACAATTCCTGTTTAAAGGCCGACTACTTTCCTTAAGAAACATCAACCCAGTTACGCCACTCTCTGATCTCGCCATTCATTTTTAATAAAGTGAAAAGTCCGCTTTGAAGTATAGCGGTGTCTTGGAGTAGAGTTCTCTTGCTTGAGGGTACACTCGGGCACAGTATTCTATCTAATTTCTCTTCTTGTTTTTTAAATTCTTTATAGTTTATATAGGAAATATTTATTTTAATGTTGCTACTGTTCTTGAAACATTTTATATTTCCTTGTTTCCTTTTCTCACTGGGCTATTTTCCCTGTTGGGGCCCCTGGGCTTATAGCATTCTGCCTTTGCAACTAGGGTTGTAGCGTAGCAAGTAATAATAATAATGATGATAATAATAATAATAATAATAGTAATATCGCGTCTGTCGCATCTCACCGGATAGCAATTACGAAGAGGGAACGGTGACCCAAAATGTCACTGCTTTGATGTAGGCCTACTGTACGTTAGTGTGTGTTTAGTCGTCGGTTCTCCTTTGATGCTCCTCTGTTATTAGTTCGTTCGGTACTCCTACGTTTTGTACGTTCTTTATACGTCGTTCTTTCGTTCCTAGCCGTTAGTGTTCGCTAGCCAGTCCGTTATTTGTCCGTTCCTCTGCGTTCCATGTCCATTTATTCTCCGTTACATTGCAATCCCCGAGATGCAACCGCTATAATTTTCCCAACTGAAATGACCGGATCTGATGAATTTTTTTCGCTCGTTATCTGTCCGTCCGTGCAGTCTGGCGAGATGTGACAGGACCTTAATGTAGATTCAGGACCAATACAAAGTAGTCCTGGGTAGAATATAGAAATTGAAATCCTTGCGGGAATTAATCGTCTTAGCCTAATTTGTCATGAGAGATGTTTGTTAGGTGACACTCATCAAACTGTTTCGATACATCTCTAAATTTCCTTATTGTGTCCGGCATTTAAAAATCGATGTTTAGTTGTGTAATGTCTCATAGTTTAAAGGTTTAAAGGCTGCTCATGAATGGCAGAGGCAAGGGACAGTAACATTGCCTTATCGAGTAGGACAATGTCCTATAGACTGACAGTATATATAAAAGATCAGCGCCCAAGCCCCCTCTCCACCCAAGCTAGGACCAAGGAGGGCTAGGCAATGGCTGCTGGTGACTAAGCGGATAGACCTATAGGCTCCCTCAACCCCCCCCATCCTTAGCTCACAAGGATGGTGAGGTTGCAGGGACCAAAGAAACTAACGAGTTTTAGCGGAACTCGAACCCCAGTCTGGCGTTCACCAATCAGGGACGTTACCACATCGGCCACCACAACCCTCTTGTCCTAAAAAACAAGAAATGACAAAGGGGAATGTATCGGTTGGTCTTTCCATTTTTAAACCGTCAGAGTTTTTCATGTGCCATCAAAAAAAGAACAAGATGCATAAATATTTCTCTAACAATATCAATAAACTAAAAGGAGCAGCTCATGAACTGAAGAGATGATTGTTTTATCTCCTTTGAAACGGCGTCAATGACCTTGGATGTCAGGATGCCTGAAAACCTTAAATCAATCAATCTCCTTTGAAATCATCAAAGGCTATTAAAGCTTAAAAAAAACTATCAATTATATCAAAACAAGAAAGAATCGAAAACGAGAATTACAGCCTTCCTAGCATGGAAAAATAAATTCTTAAATCAGATTGAAACAGATCATAAATTCAGCTAATAGTTCGGTATCGATTAACCTTTATATACTGTCATCTTTCTCAGAAACTGAAATGTCAAATCCATTATTTTTAGTTGAAATCCCCTGTCAGAAATAGGAAGGAAAGATAATTAATGTGTCTTTCTGAATGTTCGATTCTAACATGAGGAGAAGATCCAATGTAAAATGACAGCTCATGGCGATGGAT
>NC_090733.1:132477695-132522695 GCF_036898095.1 Palaemon carinicauda | reverse complement strand
CCTTTTGACATTTGTGTAGATCACTCACGTTTAATGTACAGAGTGTTTTTCTACTGAAATTAGGTATTTATATTAAAACTGTATGAAAGTATAATAGACTTTGTACCCAACAACAAAACGAGAGTTGTACACAGTGGATTTTAAATCATGATTTTTCATTTTCACATTCGTATGTCATTTTATTAAAATTATATTAGGAACATAACGAAGAACGAGAAAATTATAACGTTGAAAAACATAAAAAAAAACTTGTTACTAAAATTATTGCATTTGTGTACCGAATTCTTTTCCATTTTTAGGGTCGTGGGTGTATTTCAATAACAACTGCCATAGGATAACGACAACCATAACAAAAGCGGTTAAAACAAACAAATTTCATCTTTGATTGATCAGAAGGTGGATGTACCCTAAAACACATCTGGTACTCAACTCAATTTTGAAACTTGTGTTGAAATTCCTTTAAAAACGCCTTTTTCCAAAAGCGACTAGGAAAAACCAAAAATTTGTCACTCGAAAAACATAAACCTTATCATATTTTTTTTTCGATATTTTCTTTATATTATTTGAAGCCTTGAAGTAAATGGCTAAATAATAGAATAGAACATATTTAGTGGGTTGACCAGGGCGCCAGCCACCCGTTGAGATACTACTGCTAGAGTGTTATTGGGTTTCTTTGACTGACCAGACAGTACTACATTGTACCCCTCTGTCTAGTTAAGGCTCATTTTTCTTTGACTACACATATACTGAATAGTCTGGCCTATTCTTTCCACGTTCTCTGTCCTCATACACCTGACAACACGGAGATTACCAAACAATTCTTCTTCGCTCAAGAGGTTAACTACTGCACTGTTATTGTTCAGTAGCTACTTTCCTCTTGGTAAAGAGCTCCTCTAGGAGAAGGACACTCCAAAATCAAACCATTGTTCTCTAGACTTGGGTAGTGCCATAGCCTGTGTACAATGATGTACCAACCGTGTTTCACACAATTGTACATAATTCCTTTTGTATATATTATGCTTGTATCTTCGCTCTTCCCTCGCACTAAAACGAACATGAAAATTCATGTCTGGTTTTTCCTCTGTAATATTGTCTGTCTTGTGAACTTGTTATGTCCTGTTGCCTTGAGGTTTTGTATATAAGGAGAGAGTTCTACAATAATAAAACTCAGTCGTTTCCAACCTGCCTTTGAGTTCACAACCTTACTCGGCGCCGTCACAATGATCTTCCACTGTCTCGGGGTAGAGTTCTCTTGCTCGGCCACTTTAATCTATCTTACTGTATTTATCATCACCTTGATATTTTGAAGTTTTTATAGTTTATTTATGAAAGATCTATCTTAATGTTGTTACTGTTATTAAAACATTTATTTAGATTGTCCATTACTTCTCCTCTAGTTTATTTTTTATCCTTATTTCCTCTCCTCTCTGGGTTAATTTTCCCTGTTGGGGACCTAGGGATTATAGCATCCTGCTTTTCAATCCTTATTTCCTCTGCTCACTGGGTTAATTTTCCCTGTTGGGGACCTAGGGATTATAGCATCCTGCTTTTCAATCCTTATTTCCTCTGCTCACTGGGTTAATTTTCCCTGTTGGGGACCTAGGGATTATAGCATCCTGCTTTTCAATCCTTATTTCCTCTGCTGACTGGGTTAATTTTCCCTGTTGGGGACCTAGGTGTTATAGCATCCTGCTTTTCCATCTAGGGTTGTTGCTTAGCTAGTAATCATTATCATCATCTACGCACATTAACGCAAAGGGCCTCGGTTAGATTTCACCAGTCGTCTCTATCATGAGATTTTAATTTGATACTTCTCCATTCATCATCTCCTACTTCACGCTTCATAGTCCTCAGCCATCTAGGCAAGGGTCTTCCAACTCTTCTAGTGCATTATGGTGCCCAGCTTGAACGTTTGGTAAACTAATCTAGAGTAAGAGCCATTATTATTATTATTATTATTATTATTATTATTATTATTATTACTTGCTAAGCTAAAACCCTAGTTGGAAAAGCAGGATTCTATAAGCCCAGGGGTCCCAATAGGGGAAATAGCCCAGTGAGGAAAGGAAACAAGGAAAAATAAAATATTTCAGGAACAGTAACAACATTAGAATAAATATTTCACACTTAAAATATAAAACATTAACAAGATAGTATTAATAATAATAATAATAATAATTATAATAATAATAATAACTAGCAAACATCCTTCCTCTTTCCTCCGCCGGCTCTTGAAATATCGATTTATTTTTTACTTAGGTTTCTTTCGTCACAGATCATTTGAAATATCCTCTAGGAAAGGAAGCGATGGAAAATAATTCATATCATAAATGGCTGTTGTCGAAGGGGTCAGAAAAACCTCATGGCTGTGACGTCGTGAAATGACATGTCATCCACAGGAAATTGTTTTTCCCATTGAAAGCCGTCATGAAAAAAAGGCATTTCTGGCTTTATAGTTTTGTTCTTCTTTACCGGTTACCATTGTTTGTCCTCATTCTGACTACCTATTTTCTTGTTTTTGAGAGAGAGAGAGAGAGAGAGAGAGAGAGAGAGAGAGAGAGAGAGAGAGAGAGAGAGAGAGAGAGAGAGAGAGAGAGAGAGAGAGATAGGTAATAGGTAAAATTCTCCAAATTTTTCCCCCATATTTTTGCTTTGCAGTACTCTTAATGTGGTTCATCTTTAAATAAACAACTTTTCTCCTTTTCTCTTGTTTATAAATAATAGAGACTTAATTTGTACAAATTATATGTTCAATTAATTGTATCTCATTTTTTATGTACCAAAATTATTTATATATATATATATATATATATATATATATATATATATATATATATATATATATATATATATATATATATATATATATGTGTGTGTGTGTGTGTGTGTGTATGTTTTTTATTGTGTGTGTGAATTACTAGCACATCTCGAATATAAAGGTTTTTATCTTCCCTCGTCTAATTTATTACAATACTATTAGTTAATTCCCCAGGAACAAATAAATTAAGAGTTCTTAAATCTATACGTTTATTTTTCTACACACATTTATCCATTTAAAGGTTTAAAGGTCGCTCATGAATGGCAGAGGCAAAGGGCAGTGACATTGCCCTATCAAGCAGGACAATACCCTACAGACTGACCATATGATTACCGCCCAAGCCTCTCTCCACCCAAGCTAGGACCAAGGAGGGCCAGGCAATGGCTGCTGATGACTCAGCAGGTAGACCTATAGACTTCCCCAAACCCCCCAGCCTTAAGTCACGAGGATGGTGAGGTTGCAGCGACCAAAGAAACTAACGAGTTTGAGCGGGACTCGAACCCCAGTCTGGCGTTCACCAGTCAGGGACGTTACCACATCTACCACCACATCCCATAGGCCATAGACATACATAGTACACTGTGGATCGTTTCCGAATTTATATCCCTTCAATATCTGAAAGAATAAGCAAGCATCTAATATAAAAACGTGGTTAACGTGATCATTTCAGTGTCATTATGCGATTAAAGATATTTTTTGCAGTTTCGTCTTATTACATATTTTTTTTTTTTACTTCTCAGCTACATTGTTATGGTGTATCCTTGTCTACGTGAAGTGTATTTTGCATATAGGTCTCTTAAATCGAGGGAAAAATATACAGTATTAAGTTGAGTTCTCTTCCTTGGGGGGTAGACTCAGGCACACATTCTATTTCTATCTATTTCCTTATTTCCTATCCGCACTTGACTAATTCCGCACTTGGAGTTCTTGGGCTTATCACACGTGGCCTCTCCATCTAGGGTTATAGCTTAACTGATAATAATAATAATAATAATAATAATAATAATGATAATAATAAGTCCAGAGATGATAAAGAAATACATTTCTTTTTATTTATGATACCATTAAATAGGTTTTTTTTTTTTTTTTCTTTGATGTTGGGCGTTTATCAGAAGGCTAGTTCCAGGTAGGACCGGAAAAGCCGAATTTGTACTCGTCTGATATTTATTTATTTTATTATTTAAACGAAATTAGTGATATTTTTTTTTAATTTTATAGATAACTACAAATATGTTATCACAGCAAAAGAGATTCGACTTTGAACGAAAAAAAAGGTTCACATTTCATTGTTAGGGATATAATAAAAAGGGTCAATTAAAGTTCTCATTAAACACTAGAATTAAAAGTCACCAAAGAGAAATTCTGAAGATAAAAAATGTATTGATAGGTAGTATGAAATAGATACGAAATAACACTTTATCAAACATAAGTGTGATATTTCTTTATGTATCAGTTATTATTAACGTCCTCTGTATTTTGCATTTAACAAACACTACAAAACTTCAGTTGGTCAGTCCCAATAGCTGCGCTGTTATTTATGCTGACAAGAACATTAATCACAAAAGTGATTAAAACAACCATTTTCACAAAAGTGATTAAAACAACCAATGCTCAAAAAAAAAAAAAATTAATATACCAGTACCCACAAATTGGTGAACAAATCTTTTTATGTTTTTCATAAAATTCCACTGTATTTATTTGACGGAAATACATTGATAATATTCGCGATATTCATATATTTTTTTTTACATTGGGAAATTAATGGATTTTGCTATAGAATTGTAATTAAAAGAGAAAACAATTGCAATTTGATATATTGCGATAACTGTTGATTATTTACTAAGCAAGTGTACATTTGATTTTTTTTTAAAATCTAATCTTACTCAGTTCATAAAATTGTTCTAAAGTTTGCATTAATCTGCCAACTCGAATATCACAATTAATGTAGGGGTTATCGAAAAAAAAGAACATTAAATTTAGTATCGCATAAAAATCGTATGGACGGGAAAAATTATTTCATAGATTACTCTGTTTGCCGTATTTTATGTGAATAATTCGCTAAAGTATCATACATTTCCTTTTTAATAATATTTCGTACCGCCCGTTTGTTCTTATTTTCAATTTGTTTTTAGGATACATTATATGCACACACACACACACACACATATATATATATATATATATATATATATTATATATATGCATATATATATGTAATATATATATATATATTATATATGTATATATGTGTATATATATATATATATATATATATATATATATTATATATATGTATATATAAATATTATATATATGTATATATATAATGTATATATATATATATATATATATATATATATATACACATATATATATATATATATATATATATATATATATGTATGTATATATATGTGTGTGTGTGAGTGTGCGTGCGTGCGTGTGTGTGTGAGTGTGCGTGCGTGCGTGTGTGTGTGTGTGTTTTGTGTGTATTTTGCTAGTTTATATGTGGATCATACTGTATAGAGCAATAATAAATAATTTTATACCTAATTTTAGCTAAGATATTCGAATAAGTATTAGTTCATCTAGTGCAAAATAACATATCATAGGATAACAAATAAAAAAAAATGCTCTCCTGTCCATTCCCAGCTATAAGGTTTCAAAAGATGCTATATAAAAATATTCAGATCCAAGTTGAACTTCCCCCCTACCCCGCCCCACCCCTTTCTTATGTTAAATTAATTAAGTTAGATCAAGAATTCAATGTTAACTAGAGGGGCACTCAGTAGAGCGCAGACCTCCGCCGTGGCAGCTTATTTTTCGACCTTTTGCTCGACCTTGACCATAACTTTTGACCTTAACATGTCTTAATTGCCGTGGATTTTCATATATTCAAATATGAACCAAGTTTGAAGTCTCTCTGACAACAATTTTCAAACTTATGGCTTATTACGTGAATTGGGTATTTTGCTTGACCGTGAGCTTGACCTTTGACCTGGACCTTCCAAAATTTTATAATTTCCAGTTTTCTAGATAGTAGTTAATCCTTACAAGTTACATTACTTTACGATTAAAATTGTGGCCAGAAAGCTGTTCACCAACAAACATACACACACACACAAATAAACAAACACACTAACTGAGGCGAAAATATAACCTCTTTCTAACTTCGTTGGCAGAGGTAATGAACATGAGCTTACCGCCCTTGTACTACCATATTTTTTTTTCTCTCATCTTTATATGTTTTAATCTCTATTATTATTATTATTATTATTATTATTATTATTACTTGCTAAGCTGCAACTTTAGTTGGAAAAGCAGTATGCTATAAGCCCAGGGCTCCAACAGGGAAAATAGCCCAGTGAGAAAAGGAAACAAGGAAAAATAAAATTTATAAGAAGAGTAACAACATTCAAATAAATACCTCCTATATAAACTATAAAAACGTGAACAAAACAAGAGGAAGAGAAACAAGACAGAACAGCGTGCCCGAGTGTACCCTCAAGCAAGAGAAATCTATCCAGATATATGATGGAAAAACTAACAAGGAGCTAGATATTTTTATGGGGAAGGGAACATGGTAAAAGCATTTTAATTCTGATGTAATAATCGAAATTAGTTCTTTTATCATGAAATATTCTCAGTATTACACATCAATATGTATTACTCGACTTTTAAATTAGAAGCTTCAAGAAATTTAAATAATAGGTGCTGGATGCCTTTTTTAATTTTCTTAAAAAATTATATGTTTTGCGACTGTGTCAGTTTTAACTTTCTGGTTTCTTCATTAGAATTATATATTGTGTTAATTAATTAAAGAGGTTCAAATCCTTCTATTCAAATAAAAGAATTAGAAGATCCATTGAAAAGAGAACATAATCCTCTTCAAATGACTTTCTCCTAATCCCATCCTTCCGAAATAGGTTTTTCCCCCCAGTTCTTATAAGGTGTGGAACTTCAAAGACAATATTTCGTCTTTCCCCGTTCTCTTTTTAATTAAGTTTAGATATTCAATGCGCGAAGGAGCGAGCGAAAAAACGCTCGGGTTCATGACTTCATTACTTTTTGGTTCGCTCGCCTTGATAATTTACGATGGAGTCAAAGGAATTAAGCATCCGACAGGAAAACCCTAAAGTGTTCCCCTTTTGTACAAGTCTAAATTGTATACTTTAAACTCGTTATTCGTAGATTATTGTCCTGCATTGTGCAGTATACTCATTACTTGAAAAGTTTTTTTTTTTTTTTTTTTTTTTTTTTTTCATTACAACTTGTTCCCAATTATATTTTTTTTTTTTGTAAGATTTTTCTTGTTAAAGGAAAATATCTATTACAGAAATTTACTTTTTTAGATTTTTTGATATGTCATTTGAGCTGTAGAATTTGAAAGTTAACATTCTAAATCAGTTTGAATTGTTGCAAATAATTATTGAATAGATATGGTTATATAAATTTAAATTCGAATCCACCCGATAAATTCCTACCTGATGTTATTTTTATTTAGTTATATCTTACCCAAAACTGGTTGAAGATATCTTATTTAAAACAAAAAATGGGATTTAGAAACGGAAATAAAACGATTTACGGAAACATGGAGATTGATGAGTAATGATCTAAGTTAACAATATAACAAATATATAGATTAGTAAATTGATATAAGCCGCGTGAGTAGAAAGATTTTAAGGGTACAATAAAACCTTTAATTTTAGTCAATCCACAACATGAAATACTCTCTTAAAGGTTCATCACAAAGTAAAATCAACCACCCGGTTTCTTAGCTATGTAACATTTTATTCTTTTAGATACATACATACATATACCAAAGGCACTTCCCCCAATTTTGGGGGGTAGCCGACATCAACAAGAAACAAAACAAAAAAGGGGACCTCTACTCTCTACGTTCCTCCAGCCTAACCAGGGACTCAGCCGAGTTCAGCTGGTACTGCTAGGGTGCCACAGCCCAACCTCCCACATTTCCACCACAGATGAAGCTTCATACTGCTGAGTCCCCTACTGCTGCTACCTCTTTTAGATAAAATTAGCAAAACCTTTGATTCTTCTGCAGGAATAGACACTGCAGTCTATCTTGTAAGTGAAATTAGTATCATAGTTGCTATGATAATGTAATATACGTTAACAGACCTTAAAGTAATTACGTACTAAAATATTCCGTACCTTTAAAAAGTAATTATTATTATTATTATTATTATTATTATTATTACTATCCAAGCTACAACCCTAGTTGGAAAAGCAAGATGTTATAAGCCCAGGGGCTCCAACAGGGAAAAATAGCCCAGTGAGGAAAAGAAATAAGGAAATAAATAAATGAAGAGAACAAATTAACAATAAATCATTCTAAAAACAGTAACAACGTCAAAACAGACATGTCATATGTAAACTATTAACAACATCAAAAACAAATATGTCATAAATAAACTAAAAAAGACTCATGTCCGCCTGGTCAACAAAAAAAGCATTATGTACTAAAATCTTCCGTACCTTCCCAATGTCCACAAGCAGTTTAATAGAATAAGTTGAAAGGAGCATAAAAATGAACTAAAGAATACCGAACTCAGTATTAAACAAAAGAAATATGGTTGCATGCGCAACAGCAATTTCTCGAGATGCAATGATACACAACAATGCCTTCGAGTTTGTGTTATTCATTTTTCAATTGTTCTCTGTGAGATGTACAGAAAAAAGCAAAGGGAAAAAGTTTTGTATGAAAAATGAACATCAACAAAGGAAATGGAAACTGATTCTCGCTCGAAGGGCCTCTGCTGCTGATAAAATATTCCTTTTCCTTATAGAAGTTTTGGAGGTATATTTCTGAGAAGTCTATTCAGCGCGAGATTGTTTAGACTTTGTAATTCTCATTAAAGAAAGTTCTCTCTCTCTCTCTCTCTCTCTCTCTCTCTCTCTCTCTCTCTCTCTCTCTCTCTCTCTCTCTCTCTCTCTCAGCAATGATTTTATGTCTTTTAGTAGAGCTGTTTAGATGTTGAGCAGTTTGTTACGTATATATATTGTAAGTGTATATATTGTATATTATATATATATATATATTGTAAGTATATATGTTGTATATTATATATATATGTATATATATTATATATATATATATATATATATATATATATATATATATATTATATATATATATATATATATATATATATATATATATATATATATATATATATATATGTGTGTGTGTGTGTGTGTGTGTGTTATTTACGTGTATATATGAATATATTGAATGAAAAGTTTCAATATGATTATAATTGTAACTTTGGCTCAAAAGACAAAAGTTTAATAGTCGATGACGTTGTTATTCACTTTCTTACACGAAATGTATAATGGTATTAAAATTTATATCTCCTTACTTATATATTGACCCACCAGATGGATCAGTACTCAAACAGGAATTTTGGAACTGCATATGATCCCAGTTCATCAATGTATACGTGTACGTATGTATATATTTATACACACGGGTGTTTATGAATATATATATATATATATATATATATATATATATATATATACGTTATATATATATATATATATATATATGTATGTTTATGTATATACATAGTTATATAAACATACATGTATATGTATAAATAAACATGTATACACCTGTACATAATATATATATTTATATATATATATATATATATATATATGTGTGTGTATATATATACTATATATATATGTATATATATGTGTATATATATACTATATATATACTCTATATATATGTGTATATATATATATATATATATATATAAATATATATATATATATATATATATATATATATATATATATATATATATATCCTTATATGTGGTGACAAAAATGACGAGTAACTAAGACTCCTGACCAAATCCAAGACCACCTTCTTGATTTATGGAAAATAAGGTAATAAGAAACTTGGAAAGCTTACCAAGTATTTGGTCTGTATATTAAATAGCCAACACAAAGTTCTCTCATATTTGTAATAAGTAAAATAATGCCAAAGGGAAATACCAAATATTGAATACTACACTTCGCTTAAATCTTACGTGTGACACGAATTTATAAATAACTTTAAAAGTTCAAACTTGCAGCAAATGTTTTTATGTTGAACAGGCTGACGTAAGCCTTTTTTATTTTTTATAATTGAAAGATCTGTTTTAATGTTGTTACTTTTCTTAAAATAGTCTATTTTAAATTTTCATTCTCATATAGTTTATTCCCTTATTTCCTTTCCTCATTGGGTTATTTTTCCCTGTTGGAGCTCTTGGGCTTTTAGCATCCTTCATTTTAGGTTTACTGCAGCTTAGCTAGTAATAATAATGATAATAATAATAATAATATTAATAATAATAATAATAATAAAAATATAAAGTTTTCTTAATAATTTTTAATCATTTATGGTATGAGCCACTCGATTTTTCATCCCCAGAATAAAGATGAGACTCAAAAGCATAGGTTATTATTTACCAAAAGACTATGATGGACGCAATCAACTTCCTGTTTACACTTTGATATTCAAACATTAAATTGTTTTAAATTTAAGCAGAGGGAAATTGTTAGTGTTCATATATTTTCCTCCTTTCGAAGGATTACAAATCTAGAATATATTTTCTTAAAGCAAATGGGATTTTAAAGTAGGAATTTAAACAATCTGAAAATAATAACTGGTTTAATAGTAAACTGGATGAGGTTCACACGAATGGGTAAATTTAACTTTCTGTTCTAAATCCAAAATAAAAGAATTTCAGCTTCGTGAAACCTTAACTTTCTTTCACCAGTTCACATTATTATTTTATTGTTATTATTACTTGCTAAGCTACAACCCTCGTTCGAAAAGCAGGATGCTATAAGCCTAAGGGCCCCAACAGGTAAAATAGTCCAGTGAAGAAAGGAAACAAGGAAAATAAAATATTTTAAGAGCAACAACAATAAAATAAATATTTCTTGTATAAACTATATAAACTTTACCAAAACATGAGGAAGAGAAATTAGATAGAATAGAGTGCCCAAGTGTACCCTCAAGCAAGAGAACTCTAACCCAAGGCAGTGGAAGACCATGGTACAGAGTCTATGGCACTACCAAGGACTATAGAACAATGGTTTTATTTTGGAGTGTCCTCCTTGTGGTCTTAAAGCAAAATTCATATACTACTAATTATTTTTTATGTTAATTCAACAACCACGCATTCATTATATGAAGGCTGTGAATAATAGTTACTTAATTTCACTTATTGCGTTTTCTGATGTTATTCCTACACCAAACTCGTTATGTTGGACTGTGGAATAATATTTTAATCCTAGAGCAAGCGAGCCTTGAAGTCCAAGGCTTTCATTATCAACCAGACGCTTATTTCATCATCATATACTTAACTAGCTTTTCAGATTCTAATTCGTGTCCCTCCCCTGAAGGAGTGAACTCGTTCAACGTCTTTTCGACTTCCCTAATCCCTCACTTTGCATAATTAAATGCCAAGGAATTTTTAAAGGAGATAGTGCACCTGGAATCTAAAAATATTATCTTTAGATTTATCTTCCGTTGCAATTTAATTAAGGTTTTCTATTCAAGACTTCAAAAGGTGAAGGAATGTAAAGCGTCCGGTATTTTGCAACTTATTTGCCGACTCGCCATCAAAGAATATTTGATTCCAGCCAACTGGATTGGACATATCAAATGATATGGTCATTGGCCAGCCAATTAGCCAATCATGAGCAATCTTTAGTCAGCCAATCACTATTTGCCACGATGGAGGTGACCTGTCTTCCTGCTCCCCGACAAACTTGATAATCAGGATAAAATAATTTTGAAGGAAATTAAAATTAGTTTTCTCATCCGACGTTTTTTCCTCAAACGTTCGCTTTCTAAAGTTTTGTGAAAAGGATAACAAATGTGGACACTCCAAAATCAAACCACTGTTCTCTAGTCTTGGGTAGTGCCATAGCCTCTGTACCATGGCCTTTCACTGTCTTGGGTTAGAGTTCTCTTGCTTGAGGGTACACTCGAGCACACTCTCCTATCTTATTTCTCTTCCTCTTGTTTTGTTAAAGTTTTTATAGTTTATATAGGAGATATTTATTGTTGTTACTCTTCTTAGAATATTTTATTTTCCTTTTTTCCTTTCCGCACTGAGCTATTTTCCCTGTTGGAGCCCCTGGGCTTATAGCATACTGCTTTTCCAACTAGGGTTGTAGCTTAGTAAGTAATAATAATAATAATAATAATAAATGCGGCAGAATGATAAGGGTTTTAACGAAAAGATTCCCTGGACATAACTGACTGTATTCAAACAAGATAGCAAGCTTATATATAAACGGCTGAGGGCAACAATGATTCAAAAATTCCAAAAGCATGAAACTTGCAATGCAAGCTTAAACAGTTTTTTCAGTGCGGGCGGGTGAGAGCGAGAGATACAAAAAAAAGCAATAACATTACTGGGTATGATCGTGTATGAAATACACGTGCGTTACATGATTATTGAATTAATTTATGTGCTTCTGTAATTTAGATGTTTGATCTACTTCACTGTGAAACTAGATCGATTTAATTTATTTCCACCCCCAAAGGACGTACCGGTACGTTCTTGCAAAACACTGTTAATTGCATGTTTTTTAATATTTTTTATAATTTTATGAGAAACTTCAGGCATTTTCCAAAAGAATGAGACCAACAAAAATTAAGCCTGTTAGAGCAATTTAAAAAAAAATACAAAGCAAAATGTGCTCGAAATTTAACCTTATGGTGGGGGTAAAAGGGTTAATGTGATATGAAATACAAAGAAAAAAAGGTGTTTGTTTCAACATTTCAAACATCGCATTCAATAATTTATCACGATAATCTCTAGTTTTTCTTATATATTTGTAGAGGTATTTAACGTTTTCCAATATAGAATTAGAATGAATCATTATGGTCTATCAAATTGATTTTATCTGTAAAACAAAAGCTAGATAAATTGGTAGATCAGTGTAGATGAGGTCGAATCTCTTGTGCCAAACTATTATCAGTGATATCTATATCATATTCATTGTTAACAAATGTTTGGGAAGGAAAAATATAGAAAACCAAGTGATCCCTTCAGCAACAACAACTACAGTAATAATAACAACACTAATAATTATTGCAGTAGTAGTAGTAGTAGTAGTAGTAGTAGTAGTAGTGTTAGTTTATATATGACATGTCTGTTTTGATGTTGTTACTTATTTTAGAATGATTTATTGTTAATTTGTTCTCTTCATTTATTTATTTCCTTATTTCCTTTCCTCACTGGGCTATTTTTCCCTGTTGGACCCCTGGGCTTATAGCATCTTGCTTTTCCAACTAGGGTTGTAGCTTGGATAGTAATAATAATAATAATAATAATAGTAGTAGTAGTAGTTGTAGTAGTAGTAGTAGTTGTAGTAGTAGTAGTAGTAGTAGTTAGGGTATTAGAAGACCTGCTAAAGTTGGCATCTAAGGTGATTTGTTCTGTGAGCTTTGGAAAAACATAGGTCCATCCTTTATAATATACATTAGTTATTATATTCCATTTTATTTCATAAAAAAATATATCAGATTTAACTACGTGCGAAATCTTGAAGGCAATTTTTTTCGTTTTGTGAGAAAACTACTATAAACACATCAAAATGAACAAGCTAATTTAAAAATGGCGAAATACACATATCTTCATTAAGCACAGAATAGTTTTATTTACATGTAGAATTAAATGGAATAGAATTAGATAAGAGTAGATAATTATATATTCCCTCTGAGTGGGGATACCTTAACGTGGTGAAAAGGTTTGTGTATCGTCATAATCCGCAAAGCTATACTTGTCTGGGCCACAAGTACTAGGTAGGTTTTACGAAATTAATAAGAAATAATGGCAATGAAACAATCTCCAATAGATTTAGTACATTTAAGAACAAAGCCCTCGGATATTGGGCGTTAAATGGCAGGACAGGATTAGAAATGAAACTATAAGAGAGATTACTCGAGTGCCATATGTAGATGAAATCATGATGAGGGGTAGATGGAGATGGTTTGGGCATGCTCTTCGCACTCCCCAAGAGATTAGTTCACCGATTGTTCAGCTGGGCTCCACAAGGGATTAAAAGAGTTGGAAGACCCAGGACTACATGGCTGAGGACTATGAAGCGCGAAGTAGGAGATAATGAATGGAGAAGTATTGAATTGAAAGCTCTCAAGATAGAGACGTCTGGGGAAATCTAACCGAGGCCCTTTGCGTCAAAAGGCGTAGGAGATGATGATGATACTTTGAGAGTAAACCTTGCCAAGGATATGCTAATGCTGTTCGTACAATGATTGCATATATGGTAAATATATTCAACTTGGTTTGCATTAAAATAATCTTTAATTTCATTCAGAATTTTTAATTTTATCTCATCTCACGTGCATAACAGGTAAATTAAATTTGGTGTAACCTCGCAGTTTAAATGAGCCTTTGATGTCCAACGCGCATTTGATGAACTAACAACCTCGGCGGCCTTTGAAGTATAATTGATCCTTTGAAAGTTTTTGATTAATTATTAAGTTGATTCCGACAGAAAAAAAGGGCAAAGATTCTGTGGAAATTCGAGTTCTTATATTTTGCAGATTTCCTGGAGATAATTTCATTTCATATTTTATTTTTAAACTTCGATTCTAATTTAAGAATACATTATTTTTTCCAATACCCTTTAAGTGGTTTCAATTAATATTATATTTTCTAATTTTTTTTTCTTTTCTGAATCATTGTTCCATTTACCAGCACCAACAAAATCTTGCCTTCGAAGACTGTAGCAATAATTTCCCTCCACCTCCTCCTCTTCTTCTTTTTCTTCTTCTTCTTCTTCTTCTTCTTCTTCTTCTTCTTCTTCTTCTTCTTCTTCTTCTTCTCATCATTCGATTCTAATTTAAGAATACATTATTTTTTCCAATACCCTTTAAATGGTTTCAATCAATATTATATTTTCTTACATTTTTTTTTCTTTTCTGAATCATTGTTCCATTTACCAGCACCAGCAAAATCTTGCCTTCGAAGACTGTAGCTATAATTCTCCTCCACCTCCTCCATCCTCCTCCTCCTCTTCTTCTTCTTCTTCTTCTTCTTCTTCTTCTTCTTCTTCTTCTTCTTCTTCTTCTTCTTCTTCTCATCATTCGATTCTAATTTAAGAATACATTAGTTTTTCCAATGCCCTTTAAATGGTTTCAATCAATATTATATTTTCTTACATTTTTTTTTCTTTTCTGAATTATTGTTCCATTTACCAGCACCAACAAAATCTTGCCTTCGAAGACTATAGCAATAATTTCCCTCCACCTCCTCCATCCTCCTCCTCCTCCTCCTCTTCTTTTTCTTCTTCTTCTTCTTCTTCTTCTTCTTCTCATCAGAATTTATTGGATACCTGCCGTCGCTCTCATTCTGAAATTGCAAGACATTCTCGAAGGACGGGCCACACTTGAAATCATTTCTTTCTTCTCGATTCTTAGCCTAAATAAGGTCTGGCTATTCCGTATTTCTCGCCGGTCTCTGATAAGATCTCATTATTCCCTTCATGAGAAAATGTGATGGTTTATGACTGATGTAATTCTTAGTGCTTGTTATAATCTCACAGGAAATCTAAACCAAATTTCTTTTCCTTAAACTATAAAAAACTCATGTCTTGAATTTTGATTAAAATTTGGTCCTTTTCTAGTATCTAACTCTTGCCAACGCAAGAGCCCGTGTCTTGCCATAAGGCAAGGCGTTCTTAAACGAACGAACGAACAAACACTAAATGAATTATTTACCTTAGATTATAAGGAAACCTTCAAGCTTTATAATTTTTGTATATTTTCATTGATAGAAAAGCAGTTTAGATAAAGTATAAGAAATTTTAGCTAATTAAAGATGAAATCTTTAGTTATATTGTCTCTCAAATTATATTTCTCGGATTTTATCTAAAGTTTCAAACCGACAATGTTGAAAATACAAGCCTGCTGACGAATAATTGCTCAATAATTAACAATTCTAGACATACAGATAAACATCATAGGATAATATACAATCCCATTGACATTTACATGTTAATCCTTAAGGCAAATTAACAAGGCCCGGCAGGAAAGTTGCATCCCCCTCCTTCGACGTTTCATTCATATATCTTTTCCCTTATTGATTTTTCTTACGTATAAAGATTAGTATATTTAATTTCCACTACAGCTAAAGTTTGTCTTAATGCACATTGTTATGAATAATTTACTTACTAACCTAGGCTGTTGATTTACAGATTGTGTATTTCGACGCATATACATGTGCATATATATATATATATATATATATATATATATATATATATATATATATATATATATACATATATGTATATATGTGTATATGTATAGATAGATAGATAGATAGATTAATCTTAAGTAGGGTTAACTCCGAGAGTATTCAGAATATTGATTCATATTTGAGCTAGCCGTCGTCCAACCCGAGGTCAGTCCCCTAAGCAATATTATTATTATTATTATTATTATTATTATTATTATTATTATTATTATTATTACTTGCTAAGCTACAAACCTAGTTGGAGAAACAGGATGCTATGCCCAGGGACCCCAACAAGGAAAATAGCTTAGTGAGGAAAGGAAATAAGGAAAAATTAAATCTTTTAAGAACAGTAACAACATTAAAATAAATATACCATATATAAACTATAAAAATTTTAACAAAACAATAGGAAGAGAAATTAAATAGAAAATAGTGCCCGAATGTACCCTCAAACAAAAGATCTCTAACCCAAGACAGTGGAAGACCATGGCATGGTAAAGTGGCTATGGGACTCCCCAAGACTAGAGAACAATGGTTTGGTTTTGGAGTGCCCTTCCCCTAGAAGAGATGCATACCATAGCTAAAGAGTCTCTTCCACCCTTACCCAGAGGAAAATAGTCACTGAACAAATTACAGTACAGTAGTTAACCCCTTGGGAGAAAAAGAATTGTCTGTCTGGCTTATACAGAATGAATGTATTTGTCCGAATTTTTAGGGGTACACTAATTCAACGCGAGTAACAAAACCATAATGATAATAAGAATGAATTTTCAAAAAGAAAATTAATAAACGCTAAAAGAGACGAGCGAACAAAGTTGGAAAAAGGGACGAAAATTGACCCCGTGTAGACAGACACCTCTTCAAAAGAATAATATTTGGGAGGCGGAGAGCGAATCCCAAAGATCAACCGAATAACTTTATTGAGGTCTCAAGGAAAACCTTTTAATACCATTTACGATCCCTGCGGGAAAACCTTAGCCTCGCGCTCCCCCCTCCTTAGATCCTTCTGCAAACATCCTTCGACTTTAGGAAGTTTCTTTGTTTTCATTCTCCGTTCAATGAAGTTCCCGTCATGAAATATGCAAAACTCAATTTCAGCTGTTCAAAATTAATTTAGTCGAGGTACAAAAGATTATTCTTTAACCCCTAATCATATTCGAACTCTTATTGTTGAAAAAAAAAATTCTCCTGTATATATAAAAGGCAATTGTGTGCCTATCGTAAGTGAAGGATATAACAGTACCTTATATAGTTTTGATTTTTTTTTTTCATAATATAAACAACAGTTCATATCTTATGTACGCCTTATAATGCACTCCTCAGGATATCGTTTTTTTTTCGTCAATCGTTAAAATGTATTAAAACATTGATTAAAAATAATATATATATGTGTGTGTGTGTGTTATATATATATATATATATATATATATATATATATATATATTATATATATGTATATATATATATATATATATATATATATATATATATATATATATATATATATGAGGATAACTTAACATGACGAAAGGCTTTGTGTATCGTCATAATAAGCAAAACTGTACTAATCACGGCCACTCATTCTAGGTTGGTTTGCTTAGTGATCAGATTAATAAAGTCTACCACCATCAGCAATCAGCAGTGGCCAGAGTGATGATGAAAATGGCCAAACCCTAGACATGAATAAGGATATGTTTTAAGCTTTTTCCTGCATTGGACTAGAAATGGCTGCCTTTATTGTTGTGTTTACATATATATATATATATATATATATATATATATATATATATATATATATATATATATATATATATATATATATATATATATATATATATATTTATATATATTTATATATATATATATATTTATATATATATAATATATATATATATATATATATATATATATATATATATATATATATATGTACATGCTGTATGTATATGCATATACGTATACTGTATATTCATGTGTGTCTGTGTGTAAAGCATAATTAGTCATTTCCATGACTATTGCATGCCATCTATAGCCTTTACCCAAATTTTAATTATTTTTATTATGTCCTACAATCCTTTTCTTTGCCTTCTCACCTCTAAGGATGCCATCTTTCCCGCCCCTCATTTTAGCTCATACTTGATTCTCCACCATCCCCCCTCCTACCTTTCTGCCCTTATCCCTTCAAAGACACGGTCCTTATATCGTATTTTGGGAAAGCCTTGGTATAATTAGAGCTGTATTATAACCTTCTGAAGAGAGAGAGAGAGAGAGAGAGAGAGAGAGAGAGAGAGAGAGAGAGAGAGAGAGAGAGAGAGAGAGAGAGAGAGAGAGAGCCTTTTGCTGCGTGTATTGGGGATCCTATACGTCTGGCTGTTAGAACACTCGGCTAGAGAACCCGACAAAAGGGCGGTAGGGATTCCTGACAAGTTTAGGTTTACTGAAATCAGATGGATAAAACGAACACTGGGAGATAAGGATAATGATAAGGAGAATGGTATTGATGTTAAAGTATTGGAGCTCCTACTATTTTAATTTGAAGTAATTTTTTTTTATTAAACAATGAGTGTCTTTGATGTATAGAGTTTTGTTCTAAATAATTCAGAAACGTAGCAGTATTATTTAGGCTGGGAAATTATGAAAGTTTATTTACAGAAAAAAAAATTATAGATATCGGATTGAGGGACAACTTATAAATTTTCAAACTTTTATTTTAAATATGTATGGTTCAAGAGATTCCCATGTGAATATTTATAGAAATAATTCTATAGATTGTGGTTTTCCAATGTTTCTGCGCGGGCTATATAAAATACTTTGATATATAAAGTAAATTTGCAAACCAAAAAGTCAGCTGACGGCACACGGTAGGCATTACTTCCATGGGTTTTTCCTAGATACAATTCGGCTCCTATCTGTACAGCTTTGACTTTTTAAACTTCAAGCGTACTTCAAGCGAGCCTTCTTTCTTTTATATTGTTATTCAAACTCCAACTTATACTTTATACTTGCAAGTGCTTGCCCCCCCCCCCCCCCTGCAACACCTGGGTGCTGTACCAACCGTGTGTCTCACGATCGTACATAGTTCATTTTGTGCTTGTATCTTCGCTCTCCCCTCGCACTAAAAAGAACCTGAAAAAACATGTCTATTTTCTCATCGGTAACGGTGTTGATTTTTAACATGAAATTTCCTGTTGCCTTCAGCTTTTGTATATAAAGGAGAGTGTTCTTTAATAAACTAACTCAGTTGCTTCCAACCTGTCTTTGAGTCACAACCCTTCTCTCGGCCCGTCACAGTACTGAATCGCCTCCCAAGCCCCTGCATCGATCAAGCCTTATGGACCAATTTCATAAATCTTATCTTTAATCTTTCTCTTGATAAAATGCTTAATGTTATAGAATGAGATTACCTTACGAATTTGAAGCACCCCTTCGCCTTAATACCTTTTTATGTGGATGATTACGTAGAATCTTACATGTCAAGATTTTTTTCTAATTACTTAAGTTTTCTTACATTTTTATTTATATTTTACGCCTCCATCAACACCATTTTGACCCCGACTGATACTGCTCTATTGTAAATATTATTATTCTTATTTTTGATTTTGATATAATGGTTACTGAATTTCATTTTGTTAATAATTTTGATGTAATGTCATTCAGTTTTTACTAGGTCCCATTAGTGGTATTTTAAGTTTTCTTTCTTCTCAACCTTCGTTATTGTTTAAAAACCAGGATGATTATTGTTCATTCAACGGATTTATGTTAATTGAAGAGGGGAGAGTTGTTTTGGTCGTCCTTTGTTTGTTTGTTTTTATAGCGTGATCCTGCAACGAAAACAGACCTATTGAAGTAACAAACAAGTTATTTTAGTGTCTTAAGTTACGGTTAAGTCGTCATTGAGTAATTTTGTGTTAGGTTTTCGTAAAGGGGAATTTCTTTGAAAATCAATATTTGGAAAGATGGAAGACTGAACCAAGGTTGATTAGAAATATTCATCGTTTTAACCCTGGATAGGTACGGTCCTCGGACACCCCTTTAAGGGTATACTCGGACGCGAACGACCCCGACGCCAAAAAAAATTCTTGAAAAATCAGTTTTTGCAGTAACCTCCTTTTTTCTTTTGCCAAAAAAAACTTCAATGAATGCTTAAAACAACTGTAAAGATAAATACTACTCATCTGCAGAAAAACTATTTATTATAAATATTTTAAAAAATTAAGTAGAAAAAAAAAAGACCTGACGTAAAAATTCATAAAAAAAAGTTTATACATATATACACAAATCCTTTTAGGAATTGATTCTTGAATGTTTAGGACACATCTTGATGTATTTTGGATGAAGTCAGACCCATGGAGGTGAAGATCTGAAATGAGAAAAAAAGGGTAACTTTTTTTGGCCAAAAAAATTTGTCCAAATTTCATGAATTTTTTTGGGTACCCAAATGAAATTGGAAGTGGCTAATTTTTTTAGGGAATAAACATATGTTATCCTAAAATAGAAATATGTAAAAAAATCTTCATTATTTTGTAAATTACATTTATATCAGGGGCCATATCTAAAGGTAATTTTTTGAGTACTTAGAAATTTCGTAAAAAAATACATATATTTAATATATAATATGATATTTATGCAGGTAAAAATATACCAAAATATCACAAATTCTATAGGGAACAAGAATATATATAGATAGGGCAGCTTACGCTTCGGATATGTCCACAAAATGGCCGGCAACCACACTGACTCAGACTCCCTAATCTGCCACTTGAAATGTAGGAAGGGTATGTCAATTTCAAGGTGTTATTTACTAATCTAATTATTATTGGATATGCATAAAAATTGTATGGTGGGTTGCTGGATAATTGTCGATTATTTTACGACTATAAAATTAAAATTCTGACCCAAAAAAATTTTTTTTGAAGGGAAATAAAATCGAAAAAAAAAATGTAAAACAATATTTTAGCCAAAAAAATTTGATGATATTCAATCAAAAAAAAAGTAAACAAAATTTTCCGACAAATAAACATCTAGAGGAATCATTACTCTGTGATAGTTTCTTAGTACGTAGTAATTTTGAAAGAATTGGGAAAAAACGAAAAAATGGCAATCACCGGAAAATCGAACACATACCTATATATACGCCATATCTGGCTAAAAAAAAGATAGGCATGGGTAGTCAGATCATCTAGAAACACTTTCCAACACTATAAAAATATAAGTTTTGCGACACTACTTGCCAATTCCTTACGGTAACATGACTAAGCAAAAAAATGCAAAACAAATAAAAAGGGGCACTCGCGGAAAAATGGCTAACATTCTAATATACGGCATTTCAGAAAAAAAAAAATTCAGCCACGTGCTAGGCAAACCATCAAGGCACATTTTCCGACAAATAAACATCTAAATGAATAATTACTCTGTGATAGTTCCTTAGTACGTAGTAATTTTGAAAGAAATGGGAAAAAACGAAAAAATGGCAATCACAGGAAAATCGAACACATACCTATATATACGCCATATCTGGCTAAAAAAAGAAGATAGGCATGGGTAGCCAGATCATCTAGAAACACTTTCCAACACTATAAAATTATAAGTTTTGCGACACTACTTGCCAATTCCTTACGGTAACATGACTAAGCAAAAAAATGCAAAACAAATAAAAAGGGGCACTCGTGGAAAAATGGCCATTCTAATATACGGCATTTCAGAAAAAAAAAATTTCAGCCACGTGCTAGGCAAACCATCAAGGCATATTTTCCGACAAATAAACATATAAATGAAATATTACTCTGTGATAGTTCCTTAGTACGTAGTAATTTTGAAAGAAATGGGAAAAAACGAAAAAATGGCAATCACAGGAAAATCGAACACATACTTATATATACGCCATATCTGGCTAAAAAAAAAATAGGCATGGGTAGCCAGATCATCTAGAAACACTTTCCAACACTATAAAAATATAAGTTTTGCGACACTACTTGCCAATTCCTTACGGTAACATGACTAAGCAAAAAAATGCAAAACAAATAAAAAGGGGCACTCGCGGAAAAATGCCCAACATTCTAATATACGGCATCTCAGATAAAAAAAAAGACATGCACGTGTTAGCCCAACCATCAAGGCACACTTTCTAACACATAAACATGAAAAAAAAATCAATAATATACGGCAATTCCTTACTACGTAGTAAATTTTTACAAATATTGAAAAAAAACAGAAATTGGCAACCGCAGTTAAATACCCAATATACCAATAACTACGTCGTATCTGACAAAAACAAAATCACGCATGGGTAGCCAGATCATCTAGACACACTTTCCAACATTAAAAAAGCAAAAGTTTTACGACACTATTTCGCAATATCTTACGGAAAAATGACTTGGCAAAAAAATGAAAAAAAATGAAAAAGGGACACTCGCGGTAAAATGCCCGACATTCTAATATACGACATCTCAGATAAAAAAAAAGACATGCACGTGTTAGCCCAACCATCAAGGCACACTTTCTAACACATAAACATGAAAAAAAAAATGAATAATATACGGCAATTCCTTACTACGTAGTAATTTTTACAAATATTGAAAAAAAACAGAAATTGGTAACCGCAGTTAAATACCCAATATACCAATAACTACGTCGTATCTGACAAAAACAAAGTCATGCATGGGTAGCCAGATCATCTAGACACACTTTCAAACACTAAACAAGCAAAAGTTTTACGACACTATTTGGCAATATCTTACGGAAAAATGACTTGGCAAAAAAATGAAAAAAAAAATGAAAAAGGGGCACTCGCGGTAAAATGGTCCTCGTGGTGATGAACGACCTTTTAACTAAAAAAAAAAACATGCACATGGTAGCCAAACAATCCACCAAGACTTTCCACAACTGATAACCTATACAAGTTGCACCATTCTACGACAATTTCATAATACGTAATAACTTTGATAATTATGCAAACTACCTTAGAAGGGTAAACTCGGACGCGAACGACCCCGACGCGTCTCAGAAATCGGGGAAGGAGTACAGCTACAGCAATGCACATCTGGACACTACTAGAGCGTGTAGGGGAGACACCTCCTGCAGGTCGATCACCCACAAATTCAGTCACGGGGGTGAGTCACGTGAGAAAAACCTGTTTTTTTTTGACGCTCGGGGTCGCGAACGACCCACCGTACCTATCCAGGGTTAAACCAACAAAAAAGTACCACTTAATCTACTGTATCACCATTCCTGTATTATCCCCCTTTGCATTTTTTTTTAGAGCTATTGATACTAATGTAATATGTTGAAACTATTTCAACCCTAAGAAATATTATCATTAAGTTCTAAAGGTGCTTTTCCCATTCAGTACAAGCAGGAGACTTTAAACCAATGGTGTTATGGTCATAGTTAGCCATGCTTATAAAATTTTGTAGTGTATTGAAGCACACCATGTATGAAGCATGTTGCCACTGTCTCACCACAATGAGGTCATGACCTTCGAGACAGGGGGGACGTCCACTGTACAAGATCAGTACCATGCACCCACCTCCATGTGTTGCGAGCACATTTTGGGAGCACATGTCACCAACACTTGAGCGTCTCTGGAACCCCAAACCAGAGCGGATCAAAGTAGTAACAATCAAGAGGCTTGTGATCACCCCAACATTGAGACTACCCCGACATCCTGAAACCTTATTTTGAGGGGGGTTCTAAGTCCCTCGCCATAAGGTAACGGGACCGTTTACTAGCCGGTTTCCGACTTTTGCCAGAAACCGGATATTCCAAAACACGCCTTTAACACTGTAACTAACCCGTGACAGAGTCACAGAAGTAAGCCAGGAATCAGCGTGAATCGCGCATGAGCGCTATGATGTGCCTTTACACCTCACTGAGCCCAGACAGGCTCAGCCAGGAATCAGCACATTACGTCACAGAGGTCAGCTAGGAATCGGCATACTTTTGCAAGTCTTTCCTTTAAGCCTAACTGACCCGGACACAAGAGATTTAAAAAGCTGGAAATAAAGTAAGAGGCGACTTAGACTCGTAGAGTACTTTCCATTGTTAGTAATTTTTTGTTAATTAGGTCACAGAGGCCAGCTAGGAATCGGCGTAGTTTTCCGCCTATCTTCATCCCTAACTGACCCGGACCTTGGAGATAAAAAGTGGGAAGTAAAGTAATAATTGATATAGACTCTTAGAGAATGTTAGTAATGATTTGGCTAAAGTCTCCTGCAATTGACCATTAGCATACCTTCATAAATTAGCAATGATACCTAACTCAGTATATCTAATTCGTTCCTTTGGCTCTTGCTTCCTTTCTATATAGAGAACTACTTTTGGGCAATCACTATCAATACTTTCTTTACATATATCGCCGTCTACTTTGGGTTCTTATGCCTATTTTCTTCCTCAGAGGACTAGGCTACTCTGTCAATATATCTAACTTTTCTTCCATGAAGGGCTACTCTGGCCAGTACAGTCACTGGTTTTCTTTTCATTAATTATAGACTGAAATCAAGATACCTTGTAAAGTTGAAAAAAACTTTGGCAATATTAAGGAGTGCTGAATAAAGTTCTATTAGGAATCAATGAAAGTTTGCCTGCCTACATCACAAACTGTCTAAGAACATAGAATGTCCATAAACTACTAGTCTTATGTTCTGATAATCCAGCGATAACATTTGAGAAATTAAAAAAAAATAATGTTAAATTTAACAATAAAAAGTGAAAGATTAAAAACTTGCAGCAGGAGAGACATCACGGGCAGCAGAAGGGACGTCATAGGTAGCAGAAGAGACGTCACGGGCAGCAGAAGGGACGTCATAGGTAGCAGAGGAGACGTCATGGGCAACAGCAGAGACAGCACGGACAGCAGCAAAGATATCACAAGCAGCAGAAGAGACCACACGCAGCAGGAGTGACTGGTTTTGTTAAACCTTGAACAGCCGCACTCTGGAGCCTTTTACGGTACCTAGCAACAGCCTTTACAGCTGAGATAGCAGAGGGAGAAGGCAGGCATGGATCTTGGGCTTTACTGGTGGAAGAGTGGTGGTGTTGGCCTACACGCTGGACACCCCATGTCTTGTGAGGTGTTGGTCTACGTGTGTCTGTTGCACGCACTACTTTGTAATTTCATTAAACTCATCACATCAAACTCATCACTGTCCACATCACATTTAGAGGGTTGCTCATAATATTTGTCAGATTCAGAGCTATTCAAAATCTCTTTCAACATTATCATCTTCATTTTTAATTTCACTTGGCAACAAAGAACAGTTTGTATGTTATTATTTTGATACGTTTTTGTGGTCAATATTATCCAACTCAAGCTATAGAAAAACCGACTGGGATGCCTCCACCTATGCATCTCTACGCGCATGAAACAAATTTGTTTAAGGTAAAAATCACCCACAACAGTGTTTTAGGATTAAATCTACCAGACACAAATTAGTAATTATATAATGTGATTGACTTTCTATCCTTATGTTAATCACAGCAAGCAGTAAATTGATATTAACTTATTATACTGTAGTAGTTTTGATGACATACCTTTGATTCGAAGAGCTGCTAGTGCCTTTTCGGTAACCAGGTTTCTCTCTGAAATCAGAACAAAAATAAATTGTTGTGCCATAAAAACCCTTTCCAAAAAGTGCTTAAATGGATACGAAATTTATCACTAAAACTTGAATAACGTATTTCCTAAAATTAAGGTTTCCTTACAGTACAACAAGAAGTATTTCATATTAGAATTAATTATACAAATCAATTAAACAACCTTATATTAGAAATAACAATTCAATAACCCTGGATAAGTATTGTTATTTCACAACCTTGGATAGGTTTCTATGGGTCGATATTGACCCGCTCCAAAAAAATTCATTAAAAATTCATTTTGAAGCCAATTCAATAACTTCTAAAATAAAACAAAAATTCAAAGACTGTTTAATATTCA
Source organism: Palaemon carinicauda (assembly GCF_036898095.1). Lineage (NCBI taxonomy): Eukaryota > Metazoa > Arthropoda > Malacostraca > Decapoda > Palaemonidae > Palaemon > Palaemon carinicauda. Next base: position 132,496,642 of record NC_090733.1, on the reverse strand, counting down.
AAAAGAATAGATAAAGGCCAAGTCCAAAAAAAATATTTATTACAAATAGATTAAAAAAAAAGTATAAAAAAATTACCACAAAAATATTCAATTAAAATCTAAATATAAAAATAAACAAACTATTCTAAGTACTTATTCTATAATAATTGATTACCCTTTGGTCAGATCCAGGACGGGGGGGGGGGGTTGGAGGAACAACGAAGTAACTTTTCCTAAAATGAGAAAAAAAAGTAAATGTTTTTTTTGGCCCCAAAAAAAATCAATACTCTTTTCAACATTTATTTGCAGTAGGTAAATAACAGTTAATGGCTGAAATTTTTACAGGATATTATCATCATCTTATAGCAAAAGTGTAAAAGAATCTCAAAATGGCTGCCAACCACACCACCTTGTAAGGCCAAATCTGTTACCTGAAAGGGAGAAAGATATGTCAATATCAGCGAGTTATTTACTTATATAATTGTTAGAGGATTTGCATAGAAATATTATGGCAGCTAGTATGAATTTAATAGGTTATTTAACAATTAAAAAAAAATGATCATATTTAAGTTATCATAAAGGTCCAAACTTACAAAAACAGGAAAAATAATAAACTATTTTATAAATATATACGGGGTAGAAGACATTCCCAAACTCTTTAAAACAATCCCGTTTTTATAAGTACCTAAAAACTACTACACATTCGATAATTATATAAAAACTTTGATATTTCACAACTCACCTTAACCAGAATTTCAGAATTAGCCTACAGAAATTTTCTATGAACATGACCACTATACAGCAATTTGTACCTTAAGATATACTTCTATGCAATCAAGTTTTTTACCCCCAAAATACCTGACACATTAAGACCTACCTAAAGACCATCAAGTCCAAAGTTCTGTAAAGTCATTTGACTTAAAATTGCAAAATTTATTTCATTTCAAGTTAAACCAACAAAAAAGTACCACTTAATCTACTGTATCACCATTCCTGTATTATCCCCCTTTGCATTTTTTTTAGGGCTATTGATACTAATGTAATATGTTGAAACTATTTCAACCCTAGGAAATATTATCATTAAGTTCTAAAGGTGCTTTTCCCTTTCAGTACAAGCAGGAGACTTTAAACCAATGGTGTTATGGTCATAGTTAGCCATGCTTATAAAATTTTGTAGTGTATTGAAGCACTCCATGTATGAAGCATGTTGCCACTGTCTCACCACGATGAGGTCATGACCTTCGAGACAGGGGGGACGTCCACTACAAGATCAGTACCATGCACCCACCTCCCTGTGTTGCGAGCACATTTTGGGAGCACATGTCACCAACACTTGAGCGTCTCTGGAACCCCAAACCAGAGCGGATCAAAGTAGTAACAATCAAGAGGCTTGTGATCACCCCAACATTGAGACTACCCCGACATCCTGAAACCTTATTTTGAGGGGGGTTCTAAGTCCCTCGCCATAAGGTAACGGGACCGTTTACTAGCCGGTTTCCGACTTTTGCCAGAAACCGGATATTCCAAAACACGCCTTTAACACTGTAACCAACCCGTGACAGAGTCACAGAAGTAAGCCAGGAATCAGCGTGAATCGCGCATGAGCGCTATGATGTGCCTTTACACCTCACTGAGCCCAGACAGGCTCAGCCAGGAATCAGCACATTACGTCACAGAGGTCAGCTAGGAATCGGCATACTTTTGCAAGTCTTTCCTTTAAGCCTAACTGACCCGGACACAAGAGATTTAAAAAGCTGGAAATAAAGTAAGAGGCGACTTAGACTCGTAGAGTACTTTCCATTGTTAGTAATTTTTTGTTAATTAGGTCACAGAGGCCAGCTAGGAATCGGCGTAGTTTTCCGCCTATCTTTATCCCTAACTGACCCGGACCTTGGAGATAAAAAGCTGGAAATAAAGTAAGAGGCGACTTAGACTCGTAGAGTTCTTTCCATTGTTAGTAATATTATGTTAATTTGGTCACAGAGGCCAGCTAGGAATCGGCGTAGTTTTCCGCCTATCTTTATCCCTAACTGACCCGGACCTTGGAGATAAAAAGTGGGAAGTAAAGTAATAAGTGATATAGACTCTTAGAGAATGTTAGTAAAGGATTTGGCTAAAGTCTCCTGCAATTGACCATTAGCATACCTTCATAAATTAGCAATGATACCTAACTCGGTATATCTAATTCGTTCCTTTGGCTCTTGCTTCCTTTCTATATAGAGGACTACTTTTTGACTCTCATTATCAATACTTTCTTTACATATATCGCCGTCTACTTTGGGTTCTTATGCCTATTTTCTTCCTCAAAGGACTAGGCTACTCTGTCAATATATCTAACTTTTCTTCCATGAAGGGCTACTCTGGCCAGTACAGTCACTGGTTTTCTTTTCATTAATTAAAGACTGAAATCAAGATACCTTGTAAAGTTGAAAAAACTTTGGCAATATTAAGGAGTGCTGAATAAAGTTCTATTAGGAATCAATGAAAGTTTGCCTGCCTACATCACAAACTGTCTAAGAACATAGAATGTCCATAAACTACTAGTCTTATGTTCTGATAATCCAGCGATAACATTTGAGAAATTAAAAAAAAATAATGTTAAATTTAACAATAAAAAGTGAAAGATTAAAAACTTGCAGCAGGAGAGACATCACGGGCAGCAGAAGGGACGTCATAGGTAGCAGAAGAGACGTCACGGGCAGCAGAAGGGACGTCATAGGTAGCAGAAGAGACGTCACGGGCAGCAGAAGGGACGTCATAGGTAGCAGAAGAGACGTCATGGGCAACAGCAGAGACAGCACGGGCAGCAGCAAAGACATCACAAGCAGCAGAAGAGACAGCACACGCAGCAGGAGTGACTGGTTTTGTTAAACCTTGAACAGCCGCACTCCGGAGCCTTTTACGGTACCTAGCAACAGCCTTTACAGCCGAGATAGCAGAGGGAGAAGGCAGGCATGGATCTTGGGCTTTACTGGTGGAAGAGTGGTGGTGTTGGCCTACACGCTGGACACCCCATGTCTTGTGAGGTGTTGGTCTACGTGTGTCTGTTGCACGCACTACTTTGTAATTTCATTTCATCAAACTCATCACATCAAACTCATCACTGTCCACATCACATTTAGAGGGTTGCTCATAATATTTGTCAGATTCAGAGCTATTCAAAATCTCTTTCAACATTATCATCTTCATTTTCAATTTCACTTGGCAACAAAGAACAGTTTGTATGTTATTATTTTGATACGTTTTTGTGGTCAATATTATCCAACTCAAGCTATAGAAAAACCGACTGGGATGCCTCCACCTATGCATCTCTACGCGCATGAAACAAATGTTTAAGGTAAAAATCACCCACAACAGTGTTTTAGGATTAAATCTACCAGACACAAATTAGTAATTATATAATGTGATTGACTTTCTATCCTTATGTTAATCACAGCAAGCAGTAAATTTATATTAACTTATTATACTGTAGTAGTTTTGTTGACATACCTTTGATTCGAAGAGCTGCTAGTGCCTTTTCGGTAACCAGGTTTCTCTCTGAAATCAGAACAAAAATAAATTGTTGTGCCATAAAAACCCTTTCCAAAAAGTGCTTAAATGGATACGAAATTTATCACTAAAACTTGAATAACGTATTTCCTAAAATTAAGGTTTCCTTACAGTACAACAAGAAGTATTTCATATTAGAATTAATTATACAAATCAATTAAACAACCTTATAATTATTAGAAATAACAATTCAATAACCCTGGATAAGTATTGTTATTTCACAACCTTGGATAGGTTTCGATGGGTCGATTTTGACCCGCTCCAAAAAAATTCATTAAAAATTCTTTTTGAAGCCAATTCAATAACTTCTAAAATAAAACAAAAATTCAAAGACTGTTTAATATTCAAAAAGAATAGATAAAGGCCAAGTCCAAAATAAATATTCATTACAAATAGATTAAAAAAAAGTATAAAAAAATTACCACAAAAATATTCAATTAAAATCTAAATATAAAAATAAACAAACTATTCTAATTACTTATTCTACAATAATTGATCACCCTTTGGTCAGATCCAGGACGGGGGGTAGGGGGGGGGGGTTGGAGGAACAACAAAGTGACTTTTCCTAAAATGAGAAAAAAAAGTAAATGTTTTTTTGGCCCAAAAAAAATCAATACTCTTTTCAACATTTATTTGCAGTAGGTAAATAACAGTTAATGGCTGAAATTTTTACAGGATATTATCATCATCTTACAGCAAAAGTGTAAAAGAATCTCAAAATGGCTGCCAACCACACCACCTTGTAAGGCCAAATCTGTTACCTGAAAGGGAGAAAGATATGTCAATATCAGCGAGTTATTTACTTATATAATTGTTAGAGGATTTGCATAGAAATATTATGGCAGCTAGTATGAATTTAATAGGTTATTTAACAATTAAAAAAAAATGATCATATTTAAGTTATCATAAAGGTCCAAACTTACAAAAACAGGAAAAATAATAAACTATTTTATAAATATATACGGGGTAGAAGACATTCCCAAACTCTTTAAAACAATCCCGTTTTTATAAGTACCTAAAAACTACTACACATTCGATAATTATATAAAAACTTTGATATTTCACAACTCACCTTAACCAGGATTTCAGAATTAGCCTACAGAAATTTTCTATGAACATGACCACTATACAGCAATTTGTACCTTAAGATATACTTCTATGCAATCAAGTTTTTTACCCCCAAAATACCTGACACATTAAGACCTACCTAAAGACCATCAAGTCCAAAGTTCTGTAAAGTCATTTGACTTAAAATTGCAAAATTTATTTCATTTCAAGTTAAACCAACAAAAAAGTACCACTTAATCTACTGTATCACCATTCCTGTATTATCCCCCTTTGCATTTTTTTTAGGGCTATTGATACTAATGTAATATGTTGAAACTATTTCAACCCTAGGAAATATTATCATTAAGTTCTAAAGGTGCTTTTCCCTTTCAGTACAAGCAGGAGACTTTAAACCAATGGTGTTATGGTCATAGTTAGCCATGCTTATAAAATTTTGTAGTGTATTGAAGCACTCCATGTATGAAGCATGTTGCCACTGTCTCACCACGATGAGGTCATGACCTTCGAGACAGGGGGGACGTCCACTACAAGATCAGTACCATGCACCCACCTCCCTGTGTTGCGAGCACATTTTGGGAGCACATGTCACCAACACTTGAGCGTCTCTGGAACCCCAAACCAGAGCGGATCAAAGTAGTAACAATCAAGAGGCTTGTGATCACCCCAACATTGAGACTACCCCGACATCCTGAAACCTTATTTTGAGGGGGGTTCTAAGTCCCTCGCCATAAGGTAACGGGACCGTTTACTAGCCGGTTTCCGACTTTTGCCAGAAACCGGATATTCCAAAACACGCCTTTAACACTGTAACCAACCCGTGACAGAGTCACAGAAGTAAGCCAGGAATCAGCGTGAATCGCGCATGAGCGCTATGATGTGCCTTTACACCTCACTGAGCCCAGACAGGCTCAGCCAGGAATCAGCACATTACGTCACAGAGGTCAGCTAGGAATCGGCATACTTTTGCAAGTCTTTCCTTTAAGCCTAACTGACCCGGACACAAGAGATTTAAAAAGCTGGAAATAAAGTAAGAGGCGACTTAGACTCGTAGAGTACTTTCCATTGTTAGTAATTTTTTGTTAATTAGGTCACAGAGGCCAGCTAGGAATCGGCGTAGTTTTCCGCCTATCTTTATCCCTAACTGACCCGGACCTTGGAGATAAAAAGCTGGAAATAAAGTAAGAGGCGACTTAGACTCGTAGAGTACTTTCCATTGTTAGTAATTTTTTGTTAATTAGGTCACAGAGGCCAGCTAGGAATCGGCGTAGTTTTCCGCCTATCTTTATCCCTAACTGACCCGGACCTTGGAGATAAAAAGTGGGAAGTAAAGTAATAAGTGATATAGACTCTTAGAGAATGTTAGTAAAGGATTTGGCTAAAGTCTCCTGCAATTGACCATTAGCATACCTTCATAAATTAGCAATGATACCTAACTCAGTATATCTAATTGGTTCCTTTGGCTCTTGCTTCCTTTCTATATAGAGGACTACTTTTTGACTATCACTATCAATACTTTCTTTACATATATCGCCGTCTACTTTGGGTTCTTATGCCTATTTTCTTCCTCAGAGGACTAGGCTACTCTGTCAATATATCTAACTTTTCTTCCATGAAGGGCTACTCTGGCCAGTACAGTCACTGGTTTTCTTTTCATTAATTAAAGACTGAAATCAAGATACCTTGTAAAGTTGAAAAAACTTTGGCAATATTAAGGAGTGCTGAATAAAGTTCTATTAGGAATCAATGAAAGTTTGCCTGCCTACATCACAAACTGTCTAAGAACATAGAATGTCCATAAACTACTAGTCTTTTGTTCTGATAATCCAGCGATAACATTTGAGAAAATAAAAAAAAATAATGTTAAATTTAACAATAAAAAGTGAAAGATTAAAAACTTGCAGCAGGAGAGACATCACGGGCAGCAGAAGGGACGTCATAGGTAGCAGAAGAGACGTCACGGGCAGCAGAAGGGACGTCATAGGTAGCAGAAGAGACGTCATTGGCAACAGCAGAGACAGCATGGGCAACAGCAGAGACAGCATGGGCAGCAGCAAAGACATCACAAGCAGCAGAAGAGACAGCACACGCAGCAGGAGTGACTGGTTTTGTTAAACCTTGAACAGCCGCACTCTGGAGCCTTTTACGGTACCTAGCAACCGCCTTTACAGCCGAGATAGCAGAGGGAGAAGGCAGGCATGGATCTTGGGCTTTACTGGTGGAAGAGTGGTGGTGTTGGCCTACACGCTGGACACCCCATGTCTTGTGAGGTGTTGGTCTACGTGTGTCTGTTGCACGCACTACTTTGTAATTTCATTTCACCAAACTCATCACTGTCCACATCACATTTAGAGGGTTGCTCATAATATTTGTCAGATTCAGAGCTATTCAAAATCTCTTTCAACATTATCATCTTCATTTTCAATTTCACTTGGCAACAAAGAACAGTTTGTATGTTATTATTTTGATACGTTTTTGTGGTCATTATTATCCAACTCAAGCTATAGAAAAACCGACTGGGATGCCTCCACCTATGCATCTCTAGGTGCATGAAACAAATGTGTTTAAGGTAAAAATCACCCACAACAGTGTTTTAGGATTAAATCTACCAGACACAAATTAGTAATTATATAATGTGATTGACTTTCTATCCTTATGTTAATCACAGCAAGCAGTAAATTGATATTAACTTATTATACTGTAGTAGTTTTGTTGACATACCTTTGATTCGAAGAGCTGCTAGTGCCTTTTCGGTAACCAGGTTTCTTTCTGAAATCAGAACAAAAATAAATTGTTGTGCCATAAAATCCCATTCCAAAAAGTGCTTAAATGGATACGAAATTTATCACTAAAACTTGAATAACGTATTTCCTAAAATTAAGGTTTCCTTACAGTACAACATGAAGTATTTCATATTAGAATTAATTATACAAATCAATTAAACAACCTTATAATTATTAGAAATAACAATTCAATAACCCTGGATAAGTATTGTTATTTCACAACCTTGGATAGGTTTCGATGGGTCGGTTTTGACCCGCTCCAATAAAATTCATTAAAAATTCATTTTGAAGCCAATTCAATAACTTCTCAAATAAAACAAAAATTCAAAGACTGTTTAATATTCAAAAAGAATAGATAAAGGCCAAGTCCAAAATAAATATTTATTACAAATAGATTAAAAAAAAGTATAAAAAAATTACCACAAAAATATTCAATTAAAATCTAAATATAAAAATAAAAAAACTATTCTAAGTACTTATTCTACAATAATTGATCACCTTTTGGTCAGATCCAGGACGGGGGAGGGGGGGGGGAGTTGGAGGAACAACAAAGTAACTTTTCCTAAAATGAGAAAAAAAAGTAAATGTTTTTTTGGCCCCCCCAAAAAATCAATACTCTTTTCAACATTTATTTGCAGTAGGTAAATAACAGTTAATGGCTGAAATTTTTACAGGATATTATCATCATCTTACAGCAAAAGTGTAAAAGAATCTCAAAATGGCTGCCAACCACACCACCTTGTAAGGCCAAATCTGTTACCTGAAAGGGAGAAAGATATGTCAATATCAGCGAGTTATTTACTTATATAATTGTTAGAGGATTTGCATAGAAATATTATGGCAGCTAGTATGAATTTAATAGGTTATTTAACAATTAAAAAAAAATGATCATATTTAAGTTATCATAAAGGTCCAAACTTACAAAAACAGGAAAAATAATAAACTATTTTATAAATATATACGGGGTAGAAGACATTCCCAAACTCTTTAAAACAATCCCGTTTTTATAAGTACCTAAAAACTACTACACATTCGATAATTATATAAAAACTTTGATATTTCACAACTCACCTTAACCAGGATTTCAGAATTAGCCTACAGAAATTTTCTATGAACATGACCACTATACAGCAATTTGTACCTTAAGATATACTTCTATGCAATCAAGTTTTTTACCCCCAAAATACCTGACACATTAAGACCTACCTAAAGACCATCAAGTCCAAAGTTCTGTAAAGTCATTTGACTTAAAATTGCAAAATTTATTTCATTTCAAGTTAAACCAACAAAAAAGTACCACTTAATCTATTGTATCACCATTCCTGTATTATCCCCCTTTGCATTTTTTTTAGAGCTATTGATACTAATGTAATATGTTGAAACTATTTCAACCCTAGGAAATATTATCATTAAGTTCTAAAGGTGCTTTTCCCTTTCAGTACAAGCAGGAGACTTTAAACCAATGGTGTTATGGTCATAGTTAGCCATGCTTATAAAATTTTGTAGTGTATTGAAGCACTCCATGTATGAAGCATGTTGCCACTGTCTCACCACGATGAGGTCATGACCTTCGAGACAGGGGGGACGTCCACTACAAGATCAGTACCATGCACCCACCTCCCTGTGTTGCGAGCACATTTTGGGAGCACATGTCACCAACACTTGAGCGTCTCTGGAACCCCAAACCAGAGCGGATCAAAGTAGTAACAATCAAGAGGCTTGTGATCACCCCAACATTGAGACTACCCCGACATCCTGAAACCTTATTTTGAGGGGGGTTCTAAGTCCCTCGCCATAAGGTAACGGGACCGTTTACTAGCCGGTTTCCGACTTTTGCCAGAAACCGGATATTCCAAAACACGCCTTTAACACTGTAACCAACCCGTGACAGAGTCACAGAAGTAAGCCAGGAATCAGCGTGAATCGCGCATGAGCGCTATGATGTGCCTTTACACCTCACTGAGCCCAGACAGGCTCAGCCAGGAATCAGCACATTACGTCACAGAGGTCAGCTAGGAATCGGCATACTTTTGCAAGTCTTTCCTTTAAGCCTAATTGACCCGGACACAAGAGATTTAAAAAGCTGGAAATAAAGTAAGAGGCGACTTAGACTCGTAGAGTACTTTCCATTGTTAGTAATTTTTTGTTAATTAGGTCACAGAGGCCAGCTAGGAATCGGCGTAGTTTTCCGCCTATCTTTATCCCTAACTGACCCGGACCTTGGAGATAAAAAGCTGGAAATAAAGTAAGAGGCGACTTAGACTCGTAGAGTACTTTCCATTGTTAGTAATTTTTTGTTAATTTGGTCACAGAGGCCAGCTAGGAATCGGCATAGTTTTCCGCCTATCTTTATCCCTAACTGACCCGGACCTTGGAGATAAAAAGTGGGAAGTAAAGTAATAAGTGATATAGACTCTTAGAGAATGTTAGTAAAGGATTTGGCTAAAGTCTCCTGCAATTGACCATTAGCATACCTTCATAAATTAGCAATGATACCTAACTCAGTATATCTAATTGGTTCCTTTGGCTCTTGCTTCCTTTCTATATAGAGGACTACTTTTTGACTATCATTATCAATACTTTCTTTACATATATCGCCGTCTACTTTGGGTTCTTATGCCTATTTTCTTCCTCAGAGGACTAGGCTACTCTGTCAATATATCTAACTTTTCTTCCATGAAGGGCTACTCTGGCCAGTACAGTCACTGGTTTTCTTTTCATTAATTAAAGACTGAAATCAAGATACCTTGTAAAGTTGAAAAAACTTTGGCAATATTAAGGAGTGCTGAATAAAGTTCTATTAGGAATCAATGAAAGTTTGCCTGCCTACATCACAAACTGTCTAAGAACATAGAATGTCCATAAACTACTAGTCTTATGTTCTGATAATCCAGCGAAAACATTTGAGAAATTAAAAAAAAATAATGTTAAATTTAACAATAAAAAGTGAAAGATTAAAAACTTGCAGCAGGAGAGACATCACGGGCAGCAGAAGGGACGTCATAGGTAGCAGAAGAGACGTCACGGGCAGCAGAAGGGACGTCATAGGTAGCAGAAGAGAAGTCACGGGCAGCAGAAGGGACGTCATAGGTAGCAGAAGAGACGTCATGGGCAACAGCAGAGACAGCACGGGCAGCAGCAAAGACATCACAAGCAGCAGAAGAGACAGCACACGCAGCAGGAGTGACTGGTTTTGTTAAACCTTGAACAGCCGCACTCTGGAGCCTTTTACGGTACCTAGCAACAGCCTTTACAGCCGAGATAGCAGAGGGAGAAGGCAGGCATGGATCTTGGGCTTTACTGGTGGAAGAGTGGTGGTGTTGGCCTACACGCTGGACACCCCATGTCTTGTGAGGTGTTGGTCTACGTGTGTCTGTTGCACGCACTACTTTGTAATTTCATTTCATCAAACTCATCACATCAAACTCATCACTGTCCACATCACATTTAGAGGGTTGCTCATAATATTTGTCAGATTCAGAGCTATTCAAAATCTCTTTCAACATTATCATCTTCATTTTCAATTTCACTTGGCAACAAAGAACAGTTTGTATGTTATTATTTTGATACGTTTTTGTGGTCAATATTATCCAACTCAAGCTATAGAAAAACCGACTGGGATGCCTCCACCTATGCATCTCTACGCGCATGAAACAAATGTGTTTAAGGTAAAAATCACCCACAACAGTGTTTTAGGATTAAATCTACCAGACACAAATTAGTAATTATATAATGTGATTGACTTTCTATCCTTATGTTAATCACAGCAAGCAGTAAATTTATATTAACTTATTATACTGTAGTAGTTTTGTTGACATACCTTTGATTCGAAGAGCTGCTAGTGCCTTTTCGGTAACCAGGTTTCTCTCTGAAATCAGAACAAAAATAAATTGTTGTGCCATAAAAACCCTTTCCAAAAAGTGCTTAAATGGATACGAAATTTATCACTAAAACTTGAATAACGTATTTCCTAAAATTAAGGTTTCCTTACAGTACAACAAGAAGTATTTCATATTAGAATTAATTATACAAGTCAATTAAACAACCTTATAATTATTAGAAATAACAATTCAATAACCCTGGATAAGTATTGTTATTTCACAACCTTGGATAGGTTTCGATGGGTCGATTTTGACCCGCTCCAAAAAAATTCATTAAAAATTCATTTTGAAGCCAATTCAATAACTTCTAAAATAAAACAAAAATTCAAAGACTGTTTAATATTCAAAAAGAATAGATAAAGGCCAAGTCCAAAATAAATATTTATTACAAATAGATTAAAAAAAAAGTATAAAAAAATTACCACAAAAATATTCAATTAAAATCTAAATATAAAAATAAACAAACTATTTTAATTACTTATTCTACAATAATTGATCACCCTTTGGTCAGATCCAGGACGGGGGGTAGGGGGGGGGGGGTTGGAGGAACAACAAAGTGACTTTTCCTAAAATGAGAAAAAAAAGTAAATGTTTTTTTGGCCCAAAAAAAATCAATACTCTTTTCAACATTTATTTGCAGTAGGTAAATAACAGTTAATGGCTGAAATTTTTACAGGATATTATCATCATCTTACAGCAAAAGTGTAAAAGAATCTCAAAATGGCTGCCAACCACACCACCTTGTAAGGCCAAATCTGTTACCTGAAAGGGAGAAAGATATGTCAATATCAGCGAGTTATTTACTTATATAATTGTTAGAGGATTTGCATAGAAATATTATGGCAGCTAGTATGAATTTAATAGGTTATTTAACAATTAAAAAAAAATGATCATATTTAAGTTATCATAAAGGTCCAAACTTACAAAAACAGGAAAAATAATAAACTATTTTATAAATATATACGGGGTAGAAGACATTCCCAAACTCTTTAAAACAATCCCGTTTTTATAAGTACCTAAAAACTACTACACATTCGATAATTATATAAAAACTTTGATATTTCACAACTCACCTTAACCAGGATTTCAGAATTAGCCTACAGAAATTTTCTATGAACATGACCACTATACAGCAATTTGTACCTTAAGATATACTTCTATGCAATGAAGTTTTTTACCCCCAAAATACCTGACACATTAAGACCTACCTAAAGACCATCAAGTCCAAAGTTCTGTAAAGTCATTTGACTTAAAATTGCAAAATTTATTTCATTTAAAGTTAAACCAACAAAAAAGTACCACTTAATCTACTGTATCACCATTCCTGTATTATCCCCCTTTGCATTTTTTTTAGAGCTATTGATACTAATGTAATATGTTGAAACTATTTCAACCCTAGGAAATATTATCATTAAGTTCTAAAGGTGCTTTTCCCTTTCAGTACAAGCAGGAGACTTTAAACCAATGGTGTTATGGTCATAGTTAGCCATGCTTATAAAATTTTGTAGTGTATTGAAGCACTCCATGTATGAAGCATGTTGCCACTGTCTCACCACGATGAGGTCATGACCTTCGAGACAGGGGGGACGTCCACTACAAGATCAGTACCATGCACCCACCTCCCTGTGTTGCGAGCACATTTTGGGAGCACATGTCACCAACACTTGAGCGTCTCTGGAACCCCAAACCAGAGCGGATCAAAGTAGTAACAATCAAGAGGCTTGTGATCACCCCAACATTGAGACTACCCCGACATCCTGAAACCTTATTTTGAGGGGGGTTCTAAGTCCCTCGCCATAAGGTAACGGGACCGTTTACTAGCCGGTTTCCGACTTTTGCCAGAAACCGGATATTCCAAAACACGCCTTTAACACTGTAACCAACCCGTGACAGAGTCACAGAAGTAAGCCAGGAATCAGCGTGAATCGCGCATGAGCGCTATGATGTGCCTTTACACCTCACTGAGCCCAGACAGGCTCAGCCAGGAATCAGCACATTTCGTCACAGAGGTCAGCTAGGAATCGGCATACTTTTGCAAGTCTTTCCTTTAAGCCTAACTGACCCGGACACAAGAGATTTAAAAAGCTGGAAATAAAGTAAGAGGCGACTTAGACTCGTAGAGTACTTTCCATTGTTAGTAATTTTTTGTTAATTAGGTCACAGAGGCCAGCTAGGAATCGGCGTAGTTTTCCGCCTATCTTTATCCCTAACTGACCCGGACCTTGGAGATAAAAAGCTGGAAATAAAGTAAGAGGCGACTTAGACTCGTAGAGTACTTTCCATTGTTAGTAATTTTTTGTTAATTTGGTCACAGAGGCCAGCTAGGAATCGGCGTAGTTTTCCGCCTATCTTTATCCCTAACTGACCCGGACCTTGGAGATAAAAAGTGGGAAGTAAAGTAATAAGTGATATAGACTCTTAGAGAATGTTAGTAAAGGATTTGGCTAAAGTCTCCTGCAATTGACCATTAGCATACCTTCATAAATTAGCAATGATACCTAACTCAGTATATCTAATTGGTTCCTTTGGCTCTTGCTTCCTTTCTATATAGAGGACTACTTTTTGACTATCATTATCAATACTTTCTTTACATATATCGCCGTCTACTTTGGGTTCTTATGCCTATTTTCTTCCTCAGAGGACTAGGCTACTCTGTCAATATATCTAACTTTTCTTCCATGAAGGGCTACTCTGGCCAGTACAGTCACTGGTTTTCTTTTCATTAATTAAAGACTGAAATCAAGATACCTTGTAAAGTTGAAAAAACTTTGGCAATATTAAGGAGTGCTGAATAAAGTTCTATTAGGAATCAATGAAAGTTTGCCTGCCTACATCACAAACTGTCTAAGAACATAGAATGTCCATAAACTACTAGTCTTATGTTCTGATAATCCAGCGATAACATTTGAGAAATTAAAAAAAAATAATGTTAAATTTAACAATAAAAAGTGAAAGATTAAAAACTTGCAGCAGGAGAGACATCACGGGCAGCAGAAGGGACGTCATAGGTAGCAGAAGAGACGTCACGGGCAGCAGAAGGGACGTCATAGGTAGCAGAAGAGACGTCACGGACAGCAGAAGGGACGTCATAGGTAGCAGAAGAGACGTCATGGGCAACAGCAGAGACAGCACGGGCAGCAGCAAAGACATCACAAGCAGCAGAAGAGACAGAACACGCAGCAGGAGTGACTGGTTTTGTTAAACCTTGAACAGCCGCACTCCGGAGCCTTTTACGGTACCTAGCAACAGCCTTTACAGCCGAGATAGCAGAGGGAGAAGGCAGGCATGGATCTTGGGCTTTACTGGTGGAAGAGTGGTGGTGTTGGCCTACACGCTGGACACCCCATGTCTTGTGAGGTGTTGGTCTACATGTGTCTGTTGCACGCACTACTTTGTAATTTCATTTCATCAAACTCATCACATCAAACTCATCACTGTCCACATCACATTTAGAGGGTTGCTCATAATATTTGTCAGATTCAGAGCTATTCAAAATCTCTTTCAACATTATCATCTTCATTTTCAATTTCACTTGGCAACAAAGAACAGTTTGTATGTTATTATTTTGATACGTTTTTGTGGTCAATATTATCCAACTCAAGCTATAGAAAAACCGACTGGGATGCCTCCACTTATGCATCTCTACGCGCAATGAAACAAAGTGTTTAAGGTAAAAATCACCCACAACAGTGTTTTAGGATTAAATCTACCAGACACAAATTAGTAATTATATAATGTGATTGACTTTCTATCCTTATGTTAATCACAGCAAGCAGTAAATTGATATTAACTTATTATACTGTAGTAGTTTTGTTGACATACCTTTGATTCGAAGAGCTGCTAGTGCCTTTTCGGTAACCAGGTTTCTCTCTGAAATCAGAACAAAAATAAATTGTTGTGCCATAAAAACCCTTTCCAAAAAGTGCTTAAATGGATACGAAATTTATCACTAAAACTTGAATAACGTATTTCCTAAAATTAAGGTTTCCTTACAGTACAACAAGAAGTATTTCATATTAGAATTAATTATACAAATCAATTAAACAACCTTATAATTATTAGAAATAACAATTCAATAACCCTGGATAAGTATTGTTATTTCACAACCTTGGATAGGTTTCGATGGGTCGATTTTGACCCGCTCCAAAAAAATTCATTAAAAATTCATTTTGAAGGCAATTCAATAACTTCTAAAATAAAACAAAAATTCAAAGACTGTTTAATATTCAAAAAGAATAGATAAAGGCCAAGTCCAAAATAAATATTCATTACAAATAGATTAAAAAAAAGTATAAAAAAATTACCACAAAAATATTCAATTAAAATCTAAATATAAAAATAAACAAACTATTCTAATTACTTATTCTACAATAATTGATCACCCTTTGGTCAGATCCAGGACGGGGGGGGGGGGGGGGGGTAGGGGGGGGGGTTGGAGGAACAACAAAGTGACTTTTCCTAAAATGAGAAAAAAAAGTAAATGTTTTTTTGGCCCAAAAAAAATCAATACTCTTTTCAACATTTATTTGCAGTAGGTAAATAACAGTTAATGGCTGAAATTTTTACAGGATATTATCATCATCTTACAGCAAAAGTGTAAAAGAATCTCAAAATGGCTGCCAACCACACCACCTTGTAAGGCCAAATCTGTTACCTGAAAGGGAGAAAGATATGTCAATATCAGCGAGTTATTTACTTATATAATTGTTAGAGGATTTGCATAGAAATATTATGGCAGCTAGTATGAATTTAATAGGTTATTTAACAATTAAAAAAAAAATGATCATATTTAAGTTATCATAAAGGTCCAAACTTACAAAAACAGGAAAAATAATAAACTATTTTATAAATATATACGGGGTAGAAGACATTCCCAAACTCTTTAAAACAATCCCGTTTTTATAAGTACCTAAAAACTACTACACATTCGATAATTATATAAAAACTTTGATATTTCACAACTCACCTTAACCAGGATTTCAGAATTAGCCTACAGAAATTTTCTATGAACATGACCACTATACAGCAATTTGTACCTTAAGATATACTTCTATGCAATCAAGTTTTTTACCCCCAAAATACCTGACACATTAAGACCTACCTAAAGACCATCAAGTCCAAAGTTCTGTAAAGTCATTTGACTTAAAATTGCAAAATTTATTTCATTTCAAGTTAAACCAACAAAAAAGTACCACTTAATCTATTGTATCACCATTCCTGTATTATCCCCCTTTGCATTTTTTTTAGGGCTATTGATACTAATGTAATATGTTGAAACTATTTCAACCCTAGGAAATATTATCATTAAGTTCTAAAGGTGCTTTTCCCTTTCAGTACAAGCAGGAGACTTTAAACCAATGGTGTTATGGTCATAGTTAGCCATGCTTATAAAATTTTGTAGTGTATTGAAGCACTCCATGTATGAAGCATGTTGCCACTGTCTCACCACGATGAGGTCATGACCTTCGAGACAGGGGGGACGTCCACTACAAGATCAGTACCATGCACCCACCTCCCTGTGTTGCGAGCACATTTTGGGAGCACATGTCACCAACACTTGAGCGTCTCTGGAACCCCAAACCAGAGCGGATCAAAGTAGTAACAATCAAGAGGCTTGTGATCACCCCAACATTGAGACTACCCCGACATCCTGAAACCTTATTTTGAGGGGGGTTCTAAGTCCCTCGCCATAAGGTAACGGGACCGTTTACTAGCCGGTTTCCGACTTTTGCCAGAAACCGGATATTCCAAAACACGCCTTTAACACTGTAACCAACCCGTGACAGAGTCACAGAAGTAAGCCAGGAATCAGCGTGAATCGCGCATGAGCGCTATGATGTGCCTTTACACCTCACTGAGCCCAGACAGGCTCAGCCAGGAATCAGCACATTACGTCACAGAGGTCAGCTAGGAATCGGCATACTTTTGCAAGTCTTTCCTTTAAGCCTAACTGACCCGGACACAAGAGATTTAAAAAGCTGGAAATAAAGTAAGAGGCGACTTAGACTCGTAGAGTACTTTCCATTGTTAGTAATTTTTTGTTAATTAGGTCACAGAGGCCAGCTAGGAATCGGCGTAGTTTTCCGCCTATCTTTATCCCTAACTGACCCGGACCTTGGAGATAAAAAGCTGGAAATAAAGTAAGAGGCGACTTAGACTCGTAGAGTACTTTCCATTGTTAGTAATTTTTTGTTAATTTGGTCACAGAGGCCAGCTAGGAATCGGCGTAGTTTTCCGCCTATCTTTATCCCTAACTGACCCGGACCTTGGAGATAAAAAGTGGGAAGTAAAGTAATAAGTGATATAGACTCTTAGAGAATGTTAGTAAAGGATTTGGCTAAAGTCTCCTGCAATTGACCATTAGCATACCTTCATAAATTAGCAATGATACCTAACTCAGTATATCTAATTCGTTCCTTTGGCTCTTGCTTCCTTTCTATATAGAGGACTACTTTTTGACTATCATTATCAATACTTTCTTTACATATATCGCCGTCTACTTTGGGTTCTTATGCCTATTTTCTTCCTCAGAGGACTAGGCTACTCTGTCAATATATCTAACTTTTCTTCCATGAAGGGCTACTCTGGCCAGTACAGTCACTGGTTTTCTTTTCATTAATTAAAGACTGAAATCAAGATACCTTGTAAAGTTGAAAAAATTTGGCAATATTAAGGAGTGCTGAATAAAGTTCTATTAGGAATCAATGAAAGTTTGCTTGCCTACATCACAAACTGTCTAAGAACATAGAATGTCCATAAACTACTAGTCTTATGTTCTGATAATCCAGCGAAAACATTTGAGAAATTAAAAAAAAATAATGTTAAATTTAACAATAAAAAGTGAAAGATTAAAAACTTGCAGCAGGAGAGACATCACGGGCAGCAGAAGGGACGTCATAGGTAGCAGAAGAGACGTCACGGGCAGCAGAAGGGACGTCATAGGTAGCAGAAGAGACGTCACGGGCAGCAGAAGGGACGTCATAGGTAGCAGAAGAGACGTCATGGGCAACAGCAGAGACAGCACAGGCAGCAGCAAAGACATCACAAGCAGCAGAAGAGACAGCACACGCAGCAGGAGTGACTGGTTTTGTTAAACCTTGAACAGCCGCACTCTGGAGCCTTTTACGGTACCTAGCAACAGCCTTTACAGCCGAGATAGCAGAGGGAGAAGGCAGGCATGGATCTTGGGCTTTACTGGTGGAAGAGTGGTGGTGTTGGCCTACACGCTGGACACCCCATGTCTTGTGAGGTGTTGGTCTACGTGTGTCTGTTGCACGCACTACTTTGTAATTTCATTTCACCAAACTCATCACTGTCCACATCACATTTAGAGGGTTGCTCATAATATTTGTCAGATTCAGAGCTATTCAAAATCTCTTTCAACATTATCATCTTCATTTTCAATTTCACTTGGCAACAAAGAACAGTTTGTATGTTATTATTTTGATACGTTTTTGTGGTCAATATTATCCAACTCAAGCTATAGAAAAACCGACTGGGATGCCTCCACCTATGCATCTCTACGCGCATGAAACAAATGTGTTTAAGGTAAAAATCACCCACAACAGTGTTTTAGGGTTAAATATACCAGACACAAATTAGTAATTATATAATGTGATTGACTCTCTATCCTTATGTTAATCACAGCAAGCAGTAAATTGATATTAACTTATTATACTGTAGTAGTTTT
>NC_090733.1:132467695-132470195 GCF_036898095.1 Palaemon carinicauda | reverse complement strand
ACTTATTACGCATGTCATCATAATATATATATAGCATGCTATTGTATATGTAAAAGCCCACTTATAATTTTTTCTAATTAAATATGAATACATTTTTCCCCTTATATTTATAAATGTCCAAAGTCCTTGTTTACTATGAGTTGCATAGCGAGTGATGCAACCACAACAAAACGTTATGCAAAGTCAAATGAGAACTAAATTTATTACACATCATAATAATATACCCCATGCTATTATATATTTAAAAGCCCACTTATTATTATTCCTAATTAAATATGAATAAATTTTTCCTCTTATATTTATAAATGTCCAAATTCTTTGTTTACCTTAACCGTAACTGGCAGTGTAATGTTTATGATTGACATTCGTGATAAAAAGTGTCAAGTTAACATGGATTCCACAATGTGAGTACATACTATTTTCATAACATTTTTGTGTAACCGGAAAGCTCTGTGTGCTTGTTTTAATGTGTGATATGCCAACGAAGTTTTGGGATATACCTAAGGATGTAGTAGACAAAAAAAAATAGTTTTTAGGTTATGTAGGCCCTGTAGGGCATAGGGGTTCCCAGTGTGATAGGAGTGTTCAAATTATTGTTATTATTATTATTACTAGCTAAGCTACATCCCTAGTTGGAAAAGCAGGATGCTATATATAAGCCCAAGGGCTCCAACACCTATTAGTAGACAAAAAAAGAAAAAAAAAAGTTTTTAGGTTATGTAGGGCATAGGGGTTCCCAGTGTGATAGGAGGGTTCAAATTATTGTTATTACTATTATTACTAGCTAAGCTACAACCCTAGTTGGAAAAGCTGGATTCTATAATCCCAAGGGCTCCAACAGCGAAAATAGCCTAGTAAGGAAAGGAGATAAAGGAATAAATAGGCAAAGGAAAACCACCCTTAAATTAAATTAAAATTCATCAATGAGATGCAAGAACTAAATTCAATAACGTTTCAAATCAAGTAAGTCTTGTGTCCCCACCAGCTATACTAAACTGTGAACATTGTCATGTAGTAAACTGATCAACGGATGTTGCGTTTGAACATTAAAATGAAAATAAACAGTTTACGTTTGTTTACTACTCACCCGCTGTGATACAGTAGTTGTGTTATCTCTTACTTTGATGGCTGCTTTTCCGGTCCCAGACAGCAGGAGAACCCCACTCTCTACAGGACCTCCACTGTCGTTTTACCTTGTTCGTTCAGAGTATTTAACGTTTCATATCGCGTATTTGTTCATTTACTGTTAAATCGTCAATGTCAAAAGACTCATGAAATAAGAAAGTCTTCAAGTCTTCAATTTCCTCTTGAAAGCCTTAATGTCTTCAATCATTCGAATGTTTCGTGGGAGCTTATTATATAGTCTCTTGGCCGTATATTTAAAAGGCTCTGGAGCCTACAGTAGACATATATCTAGGTTCCAATAGTTTGAAGCCATCTGTAACTATTCTCGTGTCGACACGATTTTTTTTTTAATTAGGCTAAGACGATTGCTATAAAGCAATAGATATATAAGAGGGACTCAGTCTCTTTTTGTGGTAATCAAACCTACAGCAAATAATACCAATGACTAATATAGTCATCCTCATAAACACCAGGACTGTTAAAATTCATAGGGTCTTTAAAGATTAAAACCTTGTCCCCCCCCCCTTTTTTTTTATAAATTCTGCATACTTTTGTGAATCTACAGAACCACACAGTCATCTCAATATTGTTAAAAAAAATAGTAAAATGCATACATTCAACTGGCTTACTAAAATTTCTGTAATTCCTATTAAAAAAAAAAAATTCATGGAAGATTTCAGTTAGGTGCTTGAAGGAAAGAGGCATTTATTTGCAGAAAGGTTACAGATATGACCACAATAAACACCAAAATTACCTCAGGGAAAACTAACCGCGTTTCTCATATTCTTGAAGTAGGCCTATATTTTCTGATTCTTACATAAAATCTAACAACTTTCGCTCTAAGTGAAATATAATTCTAAGTAGCCTACCAATGGGTCAACGATTTTCTCCAAATGTAATTATACCTGGGATAAAACGAAATTGACAAAGATATGGTGTTTATGGTAGTGAGAAAGGAGAACAGTTTAAGGGAATTCAAGTTTTTCCATTAGTAAATAAAACATTATATGTGAGCATTAAGCTTAGGTATTTTAAGAAAATAATTTCAATCTGTAACTTCCACACCTATTAAGGTATGTTTCTCTCTCTCTCTCTCTCTCTCTCTCTCTCTCTCTCTCTCTCTCTCTCTCTCTCTCTCTCTCTCTCTCTCTCTCTCTCTAAGTAGTCTTTATTGAATAATGCGCTTAACAACTTTAGGCAAATGAAATGAAAAATTATACACTTCATTATATGAGATTTTCCATTTTATATTGCCCTGGGCCTCTAATTTCCATCCCTTTATGATAATGACAGACGGATATAAAAGGATTTAAAGAGCTGAATTATTAAAGACCCATTTCCCATTGTTTTTATATCTTTGCAGTAAATGTATTTT
>NC_090733.1:132432695-132465195 GCF_036898095.1 Palaemon carinicauda | reverse complement strand
TATACACATACATATATATATATATATATATATATATATGTATATATACACTGTATACATATTCATGTGAAAAGATGAATTAGCAAAATGTATACACTAGCGGTACGAAATCAAAGAAGATTACAGCAGAAAATTTTCATCATATAAAACAAGAGTTATAAATAGTCCTTAGGTTATGAACCTGCCCATTCTCTCAAGCGCTAGATATTGTGATCGTATCAGAGGCGAACCTGCAAGAAATAAGAAACAGTAATTTTATCGAAAAACTGAAAAGAAACCAGTATTTCAAGGCTTGGCAGGTCCTTGGATAGCTCCTTCCAATTTCAGAATAAAAGAAAAGATCTGACTCTAAGAAAGAAGAAATTATAGCTATGCCAGCCGAAGGTAAAATTTCCTTTGTGCGGGAAAATTGAACACGAGGAAAAAAAAAGAAAAAGAAATAAAAATTTAAAAGAACTGATGGAAACCTTTGAACAGGCTATAAAGAATTTTTTTCACCCTTCATCAGGAAAGCAAAGATCTGACTGTAAGAAGGAAGAAAATTATAACTATCCCAGCCGAAGGTAAGATTTTCTTTGTGCTGGAAAATTGAACACGAGGAAAAAAAAAGAAAAAGAAATAGAAATAGAAATTAAGAAGAACTGATGGAAACCTTTGAACAGGCTATAAAGATTTCTTTTTCCATCCTTCATCAGGATTGAAGTAGGTCTGGAAAACTTAAGATGAATCTATTTCCAGGAAATCTCTGGATTTCTCTATCCGATTTCCTTCACCACTTAATCAAACCTTTCAAAATGTCAATTTTGCGGTTAAGATTGACAAAATTGTTGGGCCATGAAGTCCGCGCTGGACATCAAAGAATTATTTTAATTGGGAGGGTTAGGTGACGTAAAATTCAATTTATGATTTACACTGCTCATACGCGAAGTGGGAAGGATTGATTAGTTTTGCAAAGTATGAGCATTTATTTCTATGAAGACGTATTATTATTATTATCATTATTATTATTATTATTATTATTATTATTATTACTACTACTACTACTACTACTACTACTACTACTACTACTATCTAAGCTACGATCCTAGTTGGAAAAACAAGATGCCATAAGCCCAAGGGCTCCAAGAGGGAAAAATAGCCCTGTGAGGAAAGGAAATAATGAAATAAATAAACGATATGAGAAATAATGAATAATTACAATAAAATATTTTAAAAACTGTAACAAAAACATTTACTCAACTTTGAACTTTTGAGTTATAAATAGTCCTTAGGCAATGAACTTGCCCATTCTCTCAAGCGCGGGATATTGTGATCGTATCAGAGGCGAGCCTGCAAGAAATAAGAAACGTAGTGATTTTAACGAAAAACCGAAAAGAAACCAGTATTTCAAGGCTTGGCAGGTCCTTGGATAGCTCCTTCCAATTTCAGAATAAAAGAAAAGATCTGACTCTAAGAAAGAAGAAATTATAGCTATGCCAGCCGAAGGTAAAATTTCCTTTGTGCTGGAAAATTGAACACGAGGAAAAAAAAAGAAATAGAAATTAAGAACTGATGGAAACCTTTGAACAGGCTATAAAGATTTTTTTTTTCATTCTTCATCAGGATTGAAGTAGGTCTGGAAAATTTAAGATGAATCTATTTCCAGGAAATCTCTGGATTTCTCTCTCCGATTTCTTTCACCACTTAATCGAAACCTTTCAAAATGTCAATTTTGCGGTTGAGATTGACGAAATTGTTGGGCCATGAAGTGCCCGCTGGACATCAAAGAATTATTTTAATTGGGAGGGTTAGGTGACGTAAAATTCAATTTATAATTTACTCTGCTTATACGCGAAGTGGGAGGGAGGGATTAGTTTTGCAAAGTATGAACATTTATTTCTATGGAGATGTATTATTATTATTATTATTATTATTATTATTATTATTATTATTACTAGCTAAGCTACAACCCTAGTTGGAAAAGAAAGATCCTATAACCCCAAGGGCTGCAAGAGGGGAAAATAGCCTAGTGAGGAAATTAAATAAAGTAGTAGATAAACGATATGAGAAATAATGAACAATTACCATGAAATGTTTTAAAAACAGTAACAACATCAAAACAGATATTTTATATATAAACTATAAAATGACTTATGTCAGCTTGTTCAACATAAAAACATTTGCTGCAAGTTTGAACTTCTGAAGTTCAACCGATTCAACTATCCAATTAGGAAGATCATTCTGCAACGTGGTCACAGCTGGAATAAAACTTCTAGAATACTGTGTAGTATAGAGGCTCATGACGGAGAAGGCCTGATTATTAGAATTAACTGCCTGCCTAGTATTACGAACAGGATGGAACTGTCCGGGAAGATCTGAATGTATAGGATGATCAGAATTATGAAAAATCTTATGCAACATGCATAACGAGCTAATTGAACGGCGGTGCCAGAGATTAATATCTATTCTGTTTCAAATCGCTTAAATTATAGCAGTTAACGTAAGTTTGTTATTTACTAGAAAAATCAATGCAGTATTGAGTAGATTAGCGTGGTTAATTCGATTCAGTTTTTTCCCAGTTGGAGCCCTTGGGCTTATAGCATCTTGCTTTTCCAACTAGGGTTGTGGCTTGGCTAATAATAATAACAATAATAATAATAATAATAATAATAATAATAATAATAATAATAATAATAATAACAAATAGGTTTACGCCATGATAAATATCTTGCTAAAACCCACCTTTACAAACAGCCTGTTTTTCATGCCCATAGAAATAGCGAAATGTGTATGATTAACCTAACGGTGTTGCTCCAAAGTATTGAATCGCAGAGGCTTGTGTTTTTACTAAAGGATTTTAATACTGTAATACAATGGCAGATAAATATTTTGTCACATGTTATTTTTGCGAAGCAAATACTCCGTAAACAGGAAACGAGTTACTCCGCTTGAGTATATTTTCTTTATTAGCTTTGCAATATGTAAACGAAAAAAATCTGTGCTTCGCGTGAAACTTTATTTAAACTTTAAGGAAATTTTACTTGTATTTTTGCTCTCTCTCTCTCTCTCTCTCTCTCTCTCTCTCTCTCTCTCTCTCTCTCTCTCTCTCTCTCTCTCTCTCTCTCTCTCTCTCTTTTTTTTTTTTTTTTTTTTTTTTGTAGTAATAGATCAAAGTTACTGAATTGTGTTCCCTTACCTGTTTGAAATACAAGACAGGGAATGCTAGGTAGTAATTTATTATGAAAAATACTCTTGTTTTAGTACCAAACTTCTTGCTTTTGGGAAACAAGGCTCATGGAAACGCGCGTAAACTTTCCATTTTTGAATTACTTAAATATTAAAACAAAAGCTGATGGAAACCCCTGGAGTGATATTCACAGAAAAAGTAAATCATCTCCACCGGCAGTGGAGGAGAAAAAAAATATTGTGTATATAAGAACTAATTTAATATTAGAGAAAAAGTCTAATCTTTAATAAAAAGATGCTTACAAACTGTAATTCTTAAAGGGCATCACAGGAGTAATAAAGTAACCATGTGAAATGCCGTAGTTATAACTCTCCAAAAGCCACTTCAGAGTTCTTGAGATTTGTGGCTTCGATCAAGAGCCCGGCCGGTTTTTCCGAAATATCTCAGATTGCAGCCTGGGGATTTTTTGTTCCAGAAGTAGATTGCAAACATGGAACTTAATTAAACATTCTGGGATGCGATGCATTTACTGAAAATATTGTTGGATGTAAAATTCGCTATTTTTTTCCTTTTGGAAATTATACTGCGCTGGATGTGGAATGTAGGATGTGGCTTTGAAGTTAGACCATATCCGAAAAAAGAGGTAAAAGTTCTTTAGATAGTTTGGATTTCTTGAATCTAAATATTTAAGAGCCATGATCTCTAATACAGGATCTATAGAATTTGAGTTTAATGAAAGATTGAAAAAAGCAAATCAGACAATGGCTAGGTTAAATAAAATTTGGAAATCTAATCGCCTGAACGTACATATAAAAATCAGGCTATATATCACTTTAGTGAGATCTGTGTTACTCTATGGACATGACTCATGGTATGACAATGAAACAATATCTAACAGATTTTGTAGATATAAGAACAAAGACCTCAGAAGAATATTGAGAGTTTAATAGCAGGACAGGATTAGAAATGAAACTATAAGAGAGATTACTCGAGTGCCGTATGTGGATGAGAACTTGGGTAAGGGGTAGATGGAGATGGTTTGGGCATACTCTTAGCACTCCCCAAGAGAGATTAGTTCACCAAACCTTCAACTGGGCTCCACAAGGCCCCAGAAGAGTTGAAAGACCCAGGCCTACATGGCTGAGGACTATGAAGCGTGCAGTAGGAAATAATAAATGGAGAAATACTGATTTAAAAAATCTATATATAGACGCCTGGTAAAATCTAACCGAGGCCCTTTACATCAATAGACGTGAGAGGAGATGATGATGATAAAATGTTTATAAGTATGTGATTTTTTATATACCACTATTTGGTGACCGGAATTCTTGCCGCATACATTTTCGCCGTAGGACTTTTTGTCACGGACTTTTTGCCGTAGGAAGCTTTGCCACTAGGTATTTTTGCCGTAAGGAATTCTTGCCGCAAAATGCATATTACTTTTATAATTTAAAGGTATATGAAGGAGTTGACCTATAAAAAAAAATAAGTATAGTGGCCTACATACATACATATAATGCGATGGATGGTCTCTGATAATTAGCTCTTACTTATGAAGTTTTAAACAAGCAGTTTTAGCCCATACATACACTCCACTGGTCTTTGATAAATAGCTCGTGCTTCTAAAGTTTAAAACAAGTTGTTACATACCTACTTGCATACGTACATACACACATACATCTATGTATGTATTTCTGTGGATATGTGGAATGTTTATTTGTCGAATTAAATAAGGAAAGTTAATAGTTGGATGCTGCAGTATCGTTGAAAAATAACATTTAACAAGGGATGTAACCTCCCTCAGTCCGAAAATTCCTGGAATCTTCTCTTGGTGAAGATTACCTGGAATTTTCCATAGAGGAGCAAATGGAATTAATTAGGTCGTAAATATTTAGGAGGTTTATGTGGAGGACCAAACGAAAACGGAAGGCAATAAAATGGAATAAGGCGAATGAGCAGAGAATTGGGATAACAAATGGAAAAGAGACACAAAGATTACAGAAACGGTATTTTGAAATTTTGAAAACTTCAGGAAATTTTGAAAACTCCAGGAAGTTTTGAAAACTTCGGGAAGTTTTGAAAACTTCAGGAGGTTTTGAAAACTTCAGGAAGTTTTGAAAACTTCAGGATATTTTGAAAACTTCAGGATATTTTGAAAACTTCGGGAAGTTTTGAAAACTTCGGGAAGTTTTGAAAACTTCAGGAGGTTTTGAAAACTTCAGGAAGTTTTGAAAACTTTAGGATATTTTGAAAACTTCAGGAAGTTTTGAAAACTTCAGGAAGTTTTGAAAACTTCAGGAAGTTTTGAAAACTTCAGGAAGTTTTGAAAACTTCGGGAAGTTTTGAAAACTTCGGGAAGTTTTGAAAACTTCGGGAAGTTTTGAAAACTTCGGGAAGTTTTGAAAACTTCAGGATATTTTGAAAACTTCAGGAAGTTTTGAAAACTTCGGGAAGTTTTGAAAACTTCGGGAAGTTTTGAAAACTTCAGGAGGTTTTGAAAACTTCAGGAAGTTTTGAAAACTTCAGGATATTTTGAAAACTTCAGGAAGTTTCGAAAAATTCAGGAATTTTTAAAAACTTCAGGAAGTTTTGAAAACTTCAAGAAATCTTGAAAACTCCAGGAAATTTTGAAAACTTTGAAACGAGATTCAAAACCTGACTCATAGTAAGAAAAATTACCATCAAATGACCTATAGTGCAAATGTAATGTTGCTTTATTTGGTCTATTATTATGATTTATTGCATTTCCTGGCTTACACCACTGATCTAAACTAGAGGGGCACTCAGTAGAGCACATACCTCCGCTGCGGTAACTTACTTCTTGACCTTTTGATTGACCTTGACATCGACCTTTGACCTTAACATGTATTAATTGTCATGGATTTTCATACACTCAAATATGACCTAGTTAGAAATATCTGTATCAACGATGTCCATACTAATGGCTGATTACGTGAATTGGACATTTGCTTGACCGTGACCTTATCCTTTTACCTTGACCTTCCAAAATTCAATAATTTCCAGGTTTTTACAAAACAATTAATCACTGCAAGTTGATTACGATGAAAATTGTGGCCAGGAAGGTGTTTTTAGACAAGCACATACACACAAACAGGGGCGAAAACATGACCTCCTTCTAACCTCGTTGGCGGAGGTAATTAAAGAATGAACGAAAAAAACTGGTTGTCATTAAAACCTGATTTCAAACCTGAATTAGATTAAAAATACTCCATGAAAACGAGAAAAGTGTTCATGTACCGTCCTTTTACTTCGTGTGATTTATTTACTTTGTAAGCGATGGGTAAATAAGTATGATTTAAAAATTATTAAACCAGCTCAAGAGATATTTTGTTATGGTCCCTGAGGATGGAATTTCCAAAATACAAAACGGAACGTAACCTCGAAGTACACATGACTAAAATGTCGCCATTTCTCCACTTTGATGAAACTATTAACTTATTTGTTATCAAAGAGGATTGTTAGAAGTCGGGAAGATTGATCTAGGCTGGTGATATGGCCTTGTAAGGTCTATTATTATTATTATTATTATTATTATTATTGTTGTTGTTGTTGTTGTTGTTGTTGTTGTTGTTGTTGTTGTTGTTGTTGTTGTTGTTGTTGTTGTTGTTATTATTATTATTATTATTATTTTTCTTATTATTATTATTATTATTATTATTATTATTGTTGTTGTTGTTGTTACTAGCTAAGTTACAGCCCTAGTTGGAAAAGCAGGGCGCTATAAGCCCAAGGACTCCAACAGGGAAAAATGGCACAATTAGGAAAGGAAATAAGGGAATAAATAAATGACATGAGAAGTAGTGAATAATTAAACTAAAATATTTAAAAAACAGTAACGACATCGAAACGGATATTTTATATATAAATTATAAAAAGACTTAATGTCACCCTGTTCAACATACAAACATTTGCTGCAAGTTTGAACTTTTGAAGTTCTACCGATTCAGCTACCTGAGTTAGAGATTTGGTACCAATAAGGAATTGTTGAAGACGATCACGCTCAATGTAATTTTGCTTCATGACTGGTTTGTTAATTATCATAAGAAGTTATGATATTTTGTAAACGGCATGCACTTATATTTAGGAGAATCACAGCTTACTCGGTTACTAAAACTTCTCCGGAAGTTTTGCACTAAAAAAAAGGGGCATTCTTCTATGATTGAACACAAATATAAACTTCAAGGGATATTAGTTTCAATGTGTTTTCTTTTGAGTCTTATTGTCACCTCTAACAAGAGCTAAGAGTAAAAAATGTTGCGTTTTTTATTTGTTTTTGTGTTTTTCGTGATTGTATTTGTACAAGCAAGGGGTATATTGACAATGAATAAGTAGGTCTTGATGATGTCTTCACAATATGTGTATATATATATATATATATATATATATATATATATATATATAGATAAAATATATGTATATATACATACATATATATATATATATATATATATATATATATATATATATATATATATATATGTATATATATATATGTGTGTATACACACATATATATATATAATATATAGATAAAATATATGTATATATACATACATATATATATATATATGTATATATGTATATATATATATGTGTGTATACACACACACATATATATATATATATATATATATATATATATATATATATATGTATGTATATAATAATGCATGTATATGTATGTGTATATATATGTACGTATGATTGGGTGAGCGTGTATTTATGTGGTTGCTTTGAAATTACCAAATCTCTGGGAGATATATTTTGTGCATGCAGTTAAGTTGGGACTGTATGTGTCTCCTTTATTACAAAGCTTTGGAATTCTCCACCCGCATTTGTTTTCAGTAATCCTGGTTTCCGTCACAGGGTTGTTGCTGTTGTTGTTGTTTTTTTGGTGGGGGGGGGGTTGGTGGTGGTGGGCTCTACAAAGATGTGGGGTTGACTCTTTCACTGGTTAATGTCATCCTGGTTCGAAACACCATATGGTCTAAAACAATATTTAGATGGTAATGTTTGTGAATATTTTAGTTATTAAAAAGAATAAAATAATTCCAAGCTGGCTATTAATGACTGTCATGTTATTGGTCGATTAAATAAAAAAACCGTATGCTCCACTCTACCCAAATCAATGTTTTATAAACGCACTGTGTATTTTCCCTAATGGCAATTCGAGTACTACATCAAAGAATCATTTTTTACGGTAGAATATATCGTAATATTCATAGGTTTATTCATGCAAATATTTAGAATGTGTCGATAGAATTCAGGCACTGTTTTTAACACTAAATCGTAAGTTTAGAATAAACAAACTCTAAGAAAACATTATCAATTTACCATTCTCTTCTTACACAAGTTTAATTCAGTATTTGATTTTTGTAATTTATTTTTCACTAGTGTTATTTTTTAGTTATTTTTTTTAGCTACTGAATTCTATATTTGGAGTTTTTAAAAGCAATATTTAAGTGCTTTTAAGAAGTGAGTGTAACAGTTTGACGAGAGAGAGAGAGAGAGAGAGAGAGAGAGAGAGAGAGAGAGAGAGAGAGAGAGAGAGAGAGAGAGCATTGCAATACAGAGTTGAGACATTTAAGTGAAAGATTAAAGGGTCAAATAATTAAATACTATTCGAATCAGTTTTTTTTTTTTTTACTTGTATGCTGTTTTATTTTGAGGTTATTTTTTCAGTTAGTTTATTAATATTCATTTTATGCATTTCCTTATTTATCTGTTAGTTTAGTTATCTCTATTTGTTAGTGATTCGATATCAGATTCTTTTTATTTTTAAGTTCATAACTTATTGAGCATTTAAAAAATATATGATAATGATAATAATAATAATAATAGTATTGATAATATAGTAATGATAATGATAGTAATAATAATGATAATGATAGTAATAATAATAATAATAATAATAATAATAATAATAATAATAATAATAATAATAACGATGTTATTATTATTATTATTATTATTATTATTATTATTATTATTATGATCATCATCATCATAACCACCATTATTATTAATATTATTATTATCATTATCATTATTATTATTATTATTATTATTATTATTATTATTATTATTATTTTTACTCCCTCCCCTCTACACTTATTAAATAATAAGATCCAATTAGAATGACATCGAAGAGAAGGGGATTGACAATTTTTTAACTTCGTGAGAAATTCTTGAAAAATAATTCCTGGGAATTCATTAGGAAATGTGAAGGATTGAGAAAATAGGGGAAAAGACGGTCTTGGGGCACTTTTCTTGAGACGGTGGAACGTGAATCAAAAATAGGAATTTATAATGTAAAAGTATTTTAGAAACAAGGGGTTTTAAAGCAAACGATTGATGGGATTTTTAATCTAAAAGTATTTTGGAAAACTTTTTCTTAAAGTATTTTAGAAACAAGAGGTTTTAAAGCAAACGCAGGATGGGATTTTTAATCTAAAAGTATTTTAGAAAACTTTTTCTTAAAGTATTTTAGAAACAAGAGGTTTTAAAGCAAACGCAGGATGGGATTTTTAATCTAAAAGTATTTTAGAAAACTTTTTCTTAAAGTATTTTAGAAACCAGAGGTTTTAAAGCAAACGCAGGATGGGATTTTTAATCTAAAAGTATTTTAGAAAACTTTTTCTTAAAGTATTTTAGAAACAAGAGGTTTTAAAGCAGACGAAGGATGGGATTTTTAATCTAAAAGTATTTTAGAAAACTTTTTCTTGAAGGTTGTATGAGTAAAATGATAATAATAAAGGTTGTGTGAGTAAAATGGTAATAATAAAGGTGGTGTGAGTAAAATGGGAATAATAAAGGTTGTGTGAGTTAAATGGTAATAATGAAGGTTGTTTGAGTAAAATGGAAATAATAAAGGTTGTGTGAGTAAAATAATAATAATAAAGGTTGTGTGAGTAAAATAGGAATAATAAAGGTTGTGTGAGTAAAATGGGAATAATAAAGGTTGTATGAGTAAAATGGTAATAATAAAGGTTGTGTGAGTAAAATAGGAATAATAAAGGTTGTGTGAGTAAAATGGTAATAATAAAGGTTGTGTGAGTAAAATGGTAATAATAAAGGTTGTGTGAGTAAAATGGTAATAATAAAGGTTTTGTGAGTAAAATGGGAATAATAAATTTTTTGTGAGTAAAATGGTAATAATAAAGGTTGTTTGAGTAAAATGGGTATAATAAAGGTTGTGTGAGTAAAATGGGAATAACAAAGGTTGTGTGAGTAAAATGGTAATAATAAAGGTTGTGTGAGTAAAATGGGAATAACAAAGGTTGTGTGAGTAAAATAGGAATAATAAAGGTTGTGTGAGTAAAATGGTAATAATAAAGGTTGTGTGAGTAAAATAGGAATAACAAAGGTTGTGTGAGTAAAATGGGAATAATAAAGGTTTTGTGAGTAAAATGGGAATAATAAATTTTTTGTGAGTAAAATGGTAATAATAAAGGTTGTTTGAGTAAAATGGGTATAATAAAGGTTGTGTGAGTAAAATGGGAATAACAAAGGTTGTGTGAGTAAAATGGTAATAATAAAGGTTGTGTGAGTAAAATGGGAATAACAAAGGTTGTGTGAGTAAAATAGGAATAATAAAGGTTGTGTGAGTAAAATGGTAATAATAAAGGTTGTGTGAGTAAAATGGGAATAACAAAGGTTGTGTGAGTAAAATAGGAATAATAAAGGTTGTGTGAGTAAAATGGTAATAATAAAGGTTGTGTGAGTAAAATAGGAATAACAAAGGTTGTGTGAGTAAAATGGTAATAATAAAGGTTTTGTGAGTAAAATGGGAATAATAAATTTTTTGTGAGTAAAATGGTAATAATAAAGGTTGTTTGAGTAAAATGGGTATAATAAAGGTTGTGTGAGTAAAATGGGAATAACAAAGGTTGTGTGAGTAAAATGGGAATAATAAAGGTTGTGTGAGTAAAATGGTAATAATAAAGGTTATGTGAGTAAAATAGAAATAATAAAGGTTGCGTGAGTAAAATGGTAATAATAAAGGTTGTGTGAGTAAAATGGGAATAATAAAGGTTGTTTGAGTAAAATGGTAATAATAAAGGTTGTTTGAGTAAAATGGTAATAATAAAGGTTGTGTGAGTAAAATGGTAATAATAAAGGTTGTGTGAGTAAAATGGGAATAACAAAGGTTGTGTGAGTAAAATGGGAATAATAAAGGTTGTGTGAGTAAAATGGTAATAATAAAGGTTATGTGAGTAAAATGGGAATAATAAAGGTTGTGTGAGTAAAATGGTAATAATAAAGGTTGTGTGAGTAAAATGGTAATAATAAAGGTTGTGTGAGTAAAATGGGAATAATAAAGGTTGTGTGAGTAAAATGGTAATAATAAAGGTTGTGTGAGTAAAATAGGAATAATAAAGGTTGTGTGAGTAAAATGGGAATAATAAAGGTTGTGTGAGTAAAATGGGAATAATAAAGGTTGTGTGAGTAAAATGGGAATAATAAAGGTTATGTGAGTAAAATAGAAATAATAAAGGTTGCGTGAGTAAAATGGTAATAATAAAGGTTGTGTGAGTAAAATGGGAATAATAAAGGTTGTTTGAGTAAAATGGGAATAATAAAGGTTGTGTGAGTAAAATGATAATAATAAAGGTTGTGTGAGTAAAATGGGAATAATAAAGGTTGTGTGAGTAAAATGGAAATAATAAAGGTTGTGTGAGTAAAATAGGAATAATAATGGGTATTAGATAGTTTCAAATGAAGAAATTTATTGTTTATAAAATTAATTCATGTCATGAATTATTTTAAATCATAAATAGAATAACGAAGAGTAGTAAAGATACTAATATGAAATCATACTACAAGACGTAAGTCACATTTTACTCTCTCTCTCTCTCTCTCTCTCTCTCTCTCTCTCTCTCTCTCTCTCTCTCCCAAAATAGGAAGCAGAAGTAAATGAAGTTCAGTGTAAGTGATATTTTCATTATATTCCTTCACTTATTTATTTTTAATTCAGTTAAAGGGAGGCCTATCATTTGAATGCTAAGATAATATGAATATTAATTTCGTCTAATCACATATTCATTAATTCATGACTGAAAGACAGTAAACGGCTGTTTGCGGATTAACGTGTAAATTTGATACCAGAAAATCAACCTTTAATCACTTAGTTATGAAATTTGTGCAGCTTCAGCCACTGCAAATTAAAGATTTTTAAACTGGGTATTTACTGGTAGGAGAAAATCACAAAAAAAAAAAAAAATGAAAAAAAAATCTGTGAAAATGTGTAATGATATCCTAACATTCACAGTTTAAATTCTTGACAAATGCTAAATATACAATATTGTAGAAAAGTCTACAATAACGAGCAATGTGTAAAGAATGTACCTTCATTAATGTAAACTTCGTGTCTTAGTTCGTTTCGTAAATTATGAAGGAAAAAAAAATCTCAGGATATAATGAAGTCATGAACCTCAATGTTGTTAGACTCTCTCCTTCGCGCATTGAATATTTAAACCTAATTAAAAGCGAACAAGAAAATACTACGAATTGTCTTATGAAATTCCAGTCGTAGTAAGAAAAAACTACACATTGTTTCCTCATCTTTAAGAGGAAAATTATTTGTAAAGGATTATGTGCATCTCTTTGATTTAATCTTACTCTTTAGTAAGATTATTTGCTTAGATTGTTTAAATTATTATTTGTAATATTAGAATCATTATCATTATTAAAATTATAATAATAATGATTAAAATTATTATTGTTATTTTTCTTCTTCTTCTGCTTCTTCTTCTTCTTCTTCTTCTTCTTCTTCTTCTTCTTCTTCTTCTTCTTCTTCTTCTTCTTCTTCTTCTTCTTCTTCTTCTTATTATTATTATTATTATTATTATTATTATTATTATCATTATTATTGTTGTTGTTGTTATTATTATTATTCCTATTATTATTATTAATACTATTATTATTATTATTATTTATTATTATTATTATTATTATTATTATTATTATCAATCGTTTAATCTCATAGAGAAGATGAGGACAGGTTATTATGAAGGGAAAATTTTGGCAATATCTCATTAGGCCAAAATCTAAGGCTAAAATTCTATTTGATGTGTATATTTCCAGCCGGAATAGGAGACGGGGGGATTTTCTTGGGAACATAATGAAGATACATAGAGGCGAAGGAAGAGAAGAAATATTACCCTGATAACTAATGGAAGATTAAAAAAAGCAAGTAATGAAAAAGCATACCAGAATAAATTGCATGCAATTGAACTATATGAGAAGAACAAGGATTATGGCAGAAATTTATTGAGGGTGAAAATTATTTTAGGGAAAGCGGAAAAAAGAAAGTATCTTGGGAAAAAAGGAGACAGGTGGAAATATGTGATAGTGAATAAGTGTTGGAAGATTGATTAAAGAAAAATACATTTTTGATTGGCTAACTATTCCGATGAAATGACTATCAAAATTAAAATTCTCTCTCTCTCTCTCTCTCTCTCTCTCTCTCTCTCTCTCTCTCTCTCTCTCTCTCTCTCTCTCTCTCTCTCTCTCTCTCTCTCTCTCTCTCTCTTTTTTTTTTTTTTTTTTTTGTAAAAATAAAAGGAAAAAATGGAATCACCATTCTAATGAGTTAGATTTAACGTAATTAATCAGATGTTTCTACAGAATGAAGCTAATATCGTGATAGTAATGCTGGCGTTGACGGGTAAAACTCATCAAGGCTGTTAGATTTATTTCTTTTTAAGGAGGAAAAAAAACAATTTGGTTAAAAACCAAAGTGTAGTTAACAAGAGCAATCGGAGATTTCAGACCTCTGCCAATGAATATTGATGACTGTACCGTAGATGGTGAAAAGTGCAATGTTGATCCAGAATTGTGATCTTGATACGTATTGCCTCCAAAATTCCATGCTTTCTTCCGATGTATAATATCTATGCATTGTTAAAATTTGGGGAAAATCCAATGTGTCAATTTGTCTTGACGTCATCTTTAAAATAATGAAAAATGCAAATCCGGATCTAGAATCCGGATCAAGCACCGGATTATCTCCAAATGTTAATGGAGTCGCCCATGGGCTAAGATCTATCTGTGGAGGAAATTTCGTCAAAATCCATCAATTTGTTTTGACGTAATCTTTACAATTTTGAAATATGCAAATCCGTATCTAGAATCCTGATCCGGATTATCTCCAAAAGTTAATGGGGTCGTCCATGGGCTAAGATCTATTTGTGGTGGAAATGTCGTCAAAATCCATCAATTTGTTTTGACGTAATCTTTACTATTGTGAAAAATGCAAATCCGGATATAGAATCCGGATCAGGCACCGGATTATCTCCAAAAGTTAATGGGGTCGTCCATGGGCTAAGATCTATTTGCGGTGGAAATTTCGTCAAAATCCGTCAATTTGTTTTGACGTAATCTTTACAATTGTGAAATATGCAGATCCGTATCTAGAATCCTGATCCGGATTATCTCCAAAATTTAATTGGGTCGTCCATGACCTAAGATATATCTGTGGTGAAAATTTCGTCAAAATCTGTTGTGTAGTTTTGAAGCAATCCTGTCCACAGACACACAGATAAATGAATAAATAAACGCACTAAAAATATAATCTCTTTGGTGGAGATAATAAAGAGAGCTATGGTAACTGGTCTTGCTGAGAAATTCACCTTTGAAGTTTACTTCATTACTATAGAGAGCTATGTGGAGAGAAAACAGATCAAAGAAAATAACAAAGCCTAGTAAAGATGAATCAACAGAGGAGACACACATAGAAACCAAAAAAGGTCATTCAGAAGACCAGAGAATGTTGTCCTGGGCTTTTGAAAGTAGCATTTCCCCAGAAATGACACGATCACGTTGCTCACATCCCCCAGCCGTAATGAAGAGCTCTCAGATCAACGTCGTTATCCCAGCCTCTTAGTTTCCAGCCGGAGAAGAAAAAAAAATGAGCAGGTGAACGTGTGTCGTGAAGAAGTCTCCTTAGGTATGTCTCCTGCGCAAATGAGAAAAGAACCGTGATTGCAAGAAGGAACTTCTTCAGGGAAAACTAAGTTGAAGGAGAGAGGGACTTTTTATCATATGTAAATAGATATCCAGGACAGGATTAGAAATGAAACTATAATGGAGATTAGTTCCATATGTGGATAAGATCATGATGAGGGGTAGATGGAGATGGTTTGGGCATGCTCTTCGCACTCCTCAAGAAAGATTAGTTCACCAAACTTTCAACTGGGCTCCACAAAGCACTAGAAGAGTTGGAAGACCCATGCTTACATGGATGAGGACTATGAAGCGCGAAGTAGTAGATAATGAATGGAGAAGTATTAGATTAAAAGCTCAAGATAGAGACGACTGGCGAAATCTAACCGAGGCCCTTTGCATCAATAGGCGTAGGAGGAAATGATGAAATGGATAGGACGAGATATTTAGAAAATTATGATTAAATTATATATCCTTCTCTCTCTCTCTCTCTCTCTCTCTCTCTCTCTCTCTCTCTCTCTCTCTCTCTCTCTCTCTCTCTCTCTCTCTCTCACTTTTAGTACGTGTGTAAGTGAACTATACCCATAAATAATTTTGAACTTGAGTTTGATATGTTATACCAATTAGGAATAATTATGATAATGAAGATAATAAAATGAAATAATAATGATGACATTTTTCATGAGAAAAAAACAGTAATAATGATATTGGTGATGATAATGATGACGACTCGATGTTAGCAGTAGATTAATATTTTGGATATTTTTAATTTCTGTTTAACGAAATCTTCAATTGGAAAAGTCAAAGAATTGAAGACCTTTTCCTTTTTTGTGTGAAATATAAGTTATTTGATTCCTAGTAATAGAAATTTTTGTCAAATGGGGCAGGATTTATGATAGATTCTAATAGCCCTTCGAACTTTCTTACATTTAAAAAGAATCGCAAAAACTCCAGCTTTTAATCTTTTCATTCGAAGTTTTAGTGGCCAACGTTACGATATGAATACAGACATGTCTGAGGCCTTTGTCCTGTATTAGACTTGAAATGGCTGCATGTGTTTGCGTATTTATGTGTTTGTGTGTGTGTGTATATATACATATATATATATATATATATATATATATATATATATATATATATATATACAGTATATATATATATTTATGCATAAGTATATATATATATATATATATATATATATATATATATATATATATATATATGTATGTATGTATGTATGTATGTATGTATGTACAGCCAGACAGACAGACAGACAGAATGATGTTAAAATAGGGGAAGCAAAAACATATATACTTTATCAATATACTTATGAGAAAACAAAGGTAATATTAGATCAAAAGAATAAGTAAGAAATTGACTTACGGAATGTAATTCAGATAACTATTATTTATCAATATACATATGAGAAAAAGGTAATTTTAGATCAAAAGAATAAGTAAGAAATTGACTTAAGGAATGTAATTCAGATAAGAATTATTCATAAATATACTTATTTGAAAACAAAACTAATTTTCTATCTAAAGAATGAGTAAAAAATTGACTTACGGAATGTAATTCAGATAAGAATTATTTATAAATATACTTATAAGAAAACAGGTAATTTTAGATAAAAAGAATATGTATGAAATTGACTTGCAGTATGTAATTCAGATAAGAATTATTTATCAATACACTTAGAGAAAACAAAGGTAATTTTAGATCAAAATAATAAGCAAGAAATTGACTTACGGAATGTAATTCAGATAAGAATTATTTTGATTATTTTTTTAAACTGATGTAAAAATATGCAAAGTCAGAAAAATTAAACTTTGGTAATCAATGCTTCTGTATATTATTATTATTATTATTATTATTATTATTATTATTATTATTATTATTATTATTATTATTACTTGGTAGGCTACAACCCTAGTTGGAAAAGCAGGTGGCTATAAGCCCAGGGGCTCCAACAGGGAATATAACCCAATGAGGAAAGGAAACAAGGAAAAATAAAATATTTTAAGAACAGTAACCACATTAAAATATATATTTCCCATATAAACTATAAAAACTTTAACAAAAAATAGAGGTCGAGAAATTGGATAGCATAGTGTGCCCGAGTGTACCCTCAAGCAAGAGAACTCTAACCCAAGACAGTGAAAGACCATGGTGCAGAGGCTATGGCACTAGATTATTATTGATTATATAATTCATTGTCCATAGATTAAATGAGAATAGAATTTAATCCAACATCACTACTATCGGCTTAAAGCAATAAAGGATCCTTTCTGTTATCGTAAGGCTTTTTTCGTGATCTGTTTTATTTTAAATGTTAAGGTTTGAGTTATAATGAAATACTTTATTTAGGTATATTTCTTTCATGTCCGTTACATCGTACCATGGACTTCCTCTGTCTTGTGTTAGAGTTCTCTTGCTTGAGGGTACACTCGGACACACTGCTCTATCTAATTTCTCTTCCTCTTGTTTTGTTAAAGTTTTTATAGTTTATGTATGAGATATTTATTTTAATGTTGTTACCCTTCTTAGAATATTTTATTTTTCCTTTTTTTCCTTTCCTCACTGGGCTATTTTCCCTGTTGGAGCCTCTGGACTTATAGCATCCTGCTTTTTCCAACTAGGGTTGTAGCTTAGCAAGTAATAATAATAACAACAACAACAATAATAATATTAATATTAATATTGAAATAATAATAATAATAAATAATAATGATGATGATGATGGTGATGATGATAATGATATGATATTGATAATACAGTTTACTATATAAAACTTCATTTAAAACCGTCACCTACATCCGTGAGAGTCTCCTGCAGAAGGAATAACGCAAGGCGTTAGGCAACGGAGGACGTACTCAATGCCGTTTCTTCAGTCTCATTCCACAATTTCTTGTGATATTCAACAGCCGAGTCTCGGTCTGCTCGTAATGTGTAGGTTCGAGAATAGAACGACAGAATTTCCCTTTCGGTGAGAAATTATCGCTGCTCCGAACACAACAGCGCCGGAGAACTTGTCAGACAAGGCTCTTATACATTTAGGAATTTCTGTGTGTTTGTATTTCGAGACTTGAGAGAGAGAGAGAGAGAGAGAGAGAGAGAGAGAGAGAGAGAGTGTGTGTGTCTCAGGCAATCACGGTTTATCTCGGTGGATTGGAGAGATTGCTTTGGAGGTGACTTCCAGTGTCTTGTCCTTTTGTTAAGTTAATGATTCTTGTATCCTGTTGCCGAAAATAGCTGCATGGTTAAATGTTTATCCCTGTTATGGATATATGTCAGAGAACAAAAATAAAAGGAAATTCTGTTCTGTTCTATATTTGCTTGAGAGATTGGGAGAAATTTATCTTTAATCATTGCAGTCACATTCGTCGTGATAATAGATTATTGCTATGCCCTAAAACGAGGGAGTATTTGTAAATTTGAAAATAGTGACAAAAGCCTAATAGTGATTTTTCCTAAAGATTTTTTTCTCACGTTGCTTAATTACCCTTTACGATCAGAAGAAAAGCCATACGTAAAACACCATTGAAAAATGAACTTAAAAAAAAAAAGAAAAAAGGATTTTTGGGTTGAGAGATCGGGAGAAATTTATCTTTAATCGTTGCATTCATATTATTGGAATGGCCTAAAAAGAGGGAATATTTGTTAAATTTGAAAATAGTGACAAAAGCCTAATAGAGATTTTTCCTAAAGATTTTTTTTCTCACGTTGCTTAATTACCCTTTACGATCAGAAGAAAACCCATACGTAAAACACCGTTGAAAAATTAACTAAAAAAAAAAGAAAAAGGATTTTTGATTTAAGTGGAATCTCAGTGCTCGCTACAAGTTGAGTGGTATCCTGTATAGAGAGTCAGCGATGGCAAAAATTACTATAGATCTTTCTTGGTAAAAATGAAACGAAATATAAATATGTTAAAATTCTGTACAAGAAGAGATAGATATTGGCATTTTAACATTCTTCACAATATATTTCCCGGTTTCAAATATTGTTCCCGCTATGCTTTTAAAGCAGTCCATGTATATAACAAAAAGATTTATGACTGGCGCATTTAGTCTAGTTCTTTTCATAGTGGTTTTATTAGATATACGTATTTGGACATATAAAGAATTTGAAACAATTTTTCTGGATTACAATAAGAGTTAGTAAGGTATTATTATTATTATTATTATTATTATTATTATTATTATTATTGTTGTTGTTGTTGTTGTTGTTGTTGTTGGTCTTTTTTTCTTCTTCTTCCTTTTTTCGTTTTTGATATTATTATTATTGCAATTGTTGCTGCTTTTGTTTTTGTGGCATCTTATTCATTTTTTGTTATTCACAGCACCAAAAACAAGTAGAGAACTACAAATCTACTCCTATACAAAAAATGTCTTACGACTGTTTTTGTTGTTTCCGTCTCCCAAAGAGACTCTCGCCAAGTAAAAACAACTCGAATTTATGTCGATTGTTCATATTTGAAAAAGGGTTCCCTTCCGAGGAAGGAATAAATTGCTAATGATACTTTCATTGGTAAGGTCGAGGCATAACTACAGCTGTTTAGGTCCCCTTTTTGTATTTACTTTTTTTTTTATCTTATCAAGTTTAAAATTAGTTCATTACTTTACTTTTTAAATTTAAATCTTTTCATGTATAATTTTATTGGATTCCAGATGTCTCTAATTCTTATCTTTTTATTTAATTTTATTTTTATTTCGTTTTACTTGAAGCAAATGGGAAACTTTATAGCAAAGGACAAAATAATGAACATTCCGGAATTTGTAAATATGATGGTAATATGTTTGAAAACTACGTCCAATATTTTATTCAAGTAATGAGCAAGTTTCTAAACAGGTTTATGGATATTTTTTAGTTATTAAACTATTTTCTTGGAAGTTTGTTTAACTTGAGCGTATAGAGGAAAAATACTCGTAAACAACAACAAAAATCTCCAGTCCACATTGTTGATATTTGTAATTATGTTTGTTTTTGTTTTTTACGCTAATGGAAATTCAATCAAAAGTTTTAGAGTTATGATAGACGCTTACCTGACTTTCTCTAAATGAGCCA
Source organism: Palaemon carinicauda (assembly GCF_036898095.1). Taxonomy (NCBI): domain Eukaryota; kingdom Metazoa; phylum Arthropoda; class Malacostraca; order Decapoda; family Palaemonidae; genus Palaemon; species Palaemon carinicauda. The sequence goes on along the minus strand of NC_090733.1, from coordinate 132,444,996 downwards.
GGTCACTTAAAATTATTCTTTAAGCTATTTAACTGATAATTATTCTAACATCAATTTTAATTCTGGCTTTCAAGGCAGGCTCTTCCGCATCATTAATATGCGGGCTTCAATTATCTTTTACAAGGTTTTAGGTGTCTATGGAAAGATATTTTGATCATGAATGAAGAGGAAGTTGCTATACTATCAGGGTCATTGCAATTAATAATCAAAAATATTAGGAAAATTTTTTATTATATATAAAAAATTATACTGAAACATGAACTTTCTACACTATATAGAACTGAAACGTAAATTGAAAAAGAAAAAAAATGTGAGCTAGCATATGAAATTTTAACCATAAAAGATAACATGATAATGATGTGGAAAAAGAAAATTGATAAAATAATAATTATTGACCAAATAAAAAAGATTGAACCGAATAATGAAACAAGAGATAATATAAAGCGGAAGCATGAACTTCCAAAGGAAACGTTTGTCATAATATACCAGGAAACCCCAACGAAGAAAGAACACCGCTCTGAAACTAAGCTGGCATAAAAAAATTATATTTTATTGTCGAAGCAATTAAGGTTACAAATAAGATACTTTCATGGAAATTCTGTCCCTAACCACTTCTATCTTTCTGTGCTAAATTGTTTTCATTAAAGACAACCTATTAAAAGCAGAGGAAATCGAACTTACGAAGTAAAATGCTTTATTTTTTATAATGGCTTTATCTTTGTGTTAGTGACTTCCTTTATTATTGACTGAGAGCGAAAAGAATTTTGTTGAATTTGAAAGCGAATATTATTTCTATTGTTCCAGAGAGAGAGAGAGAGAGAGAGAGAGAGAGAGAGAGAGAGAGAGAGAGAGAGAGAGAGAGAGAGAGAGAGAGAGAGAGAGAGAGAGAGTTTTGTTTCCTAAACACTTGGTATATCTTTTCCCAACTTAAAAATTACTGAGAAATTGAATAGTTTCTTATTTTTTCTTTAGCAATGATAATCTGATAATGTTTATTTATTTTCTTTCCTCACTGGGTTATTTTTCCCTGTTGAAGCCCATGGGCGTATAGCATCCTTCTTTTCCCAGTAGGGTTGTAGTTTAGGTAATAATAATAATAATAATAATAATAATAATAATAATAATAATAATAATAATAATAATAATAATAATACTCTCTCATCCTTAAATGAAACAACAACTTAGCAAGATACCTATAGTCTGAAAAGGCTCAATTCATTAGAGCCAATGAAAAGTTAAAAATCATAATGGACAATCATTAGTTAGTTTAGGATCCTTATCCCCTATTTGATTTACTGAATGTAAGAAATAGAAAATGAAATGTATATTTGCATCTGTATGAAAATATAATGATTATTGTCAATGAATAACTAACTATGGTATCCAGATTATACCTGTGACTAATATTCATCTTTGGTTGTTAATGTTCTTCCAGAATAAGGCCTGTTGTCCAGGCCATGTTCATTGGGCATGTCCGTATTTCAGTTGCATTTCCTTTATATTCTATCTCATATGTTATATTTTTTTCAAGTTTTATTTTCCTTATACACTAACATGTCACTTTTCCTTTCCGATTAATCTCACAATAATATTTTTCTTACCCGTTATGATCGTGGATTGCAAAGTGCTTCATAGTTCCTAGACCTCGGTACTCCCCCACATCGATTTTTCAAAATTATGTTTATGGAATATTTTTGGACCCTTAAGGTTGGATAGTAAGATTGTGTGTGTTTATATCCCAACATGATTGTATAAATTTCATGTAAAATAGTTGTGATGTTACTTGAATGGCCAAGAGATTAAAATTTGTAAAAGAATGGGTTAATCAGATAACCTGAAAATACGATAGAATAATTTGCAAAGCTTTTTGGAAACCTATAGCTGAACTAACTCAGGTCTTTTGAAACTTTGATCAAAATGTGTAAATTTGGTTGACTGGTGCTCTTTGAACTTCATATATGATTATTTAAAAAATTTTAATAGGTTCAAGTATTATCAAATCGTATGTAATGGTTATTTTTTTAACATTTATTACTTTTTTTTTTTTTTAACAGTTTTACTAGCAACCTATATTTCGTAAACTCGATGCGTCCATCTTTAGCTTATTGTTGAACTTCCATTCAGTAGACCCGAATTGTCCCCTTAATTTTATCAGAAAATGAAATTGAACGGCATTAATTGCCTCGTGTGTTGATGGGTGTGTTAGGGAGTTGGTTCCACAGCACTGAGAAAACGGGTATTGCACACACTACTCAGATGGAAATTTCCCTGACTCTAAAAGAGTGTCTGTGACTCATAGGGAAATTTCACAGAGTCAAAGGGATATCCATCAACGTTGTGTAAAATTCATGATCAAAAGACTCTTGGCCCCAGTCCAAAATGGTCGTAAAGAGAAAGCTAGGTGGGGAGGGGGTGTTAAAAATGAGCTTATTTTTTTTCAATAGAGGTGTTTTACATAACAAACATAGGTACACTTTTCTTAAAATGGCTGGATTTTACAAATATATATATATATATATATATATATATATATATATATATATATATATATATATGTATATATTATATATATATATATATATATATATATATATATATATATATATATATATGAAAATGAATAAAACTAAGATAGAGTTCAATGAAAACGGAGAGAAGATAAACAATAGTTATGGACGAACATCTAGAGATTATTAATGGATATACTTGCTTAGAACAGACAGTGTTTCCCCAGGACATGAGACCGAAATTAAAAGAAGGAAAAGCAAGGGATGGAGAGCACTTGATAAATAAAATGTGATTATGAAAAGTATTGCCACTTTCTCTAAAAAGAAAAGTATTTAATCAGATAGTCCTACTAGTATTAACTTTTGCATCAGAAACTTGGAACCCTACTAAAGCCGTAGAACGTAAAGTTGCAACTCAAAGAGCTATGGAAAGAACAATGATGGGAATAACAGTAAGAGACAGAAAAAAAGCACCACGGATATTAGAGCAAATTAAAGTAATTTGATGATAAGTTTGACAGCACAACTGTATAATATACAGAACCCGAAAGACTGATCCAGTTTGATGCATATATAGCGGTCCTTATTCTATACAGTGGAAATATAAAAAGAAATGGCCAAATGGTTTCTCCATCGTATATTCTATGCAATATATCACCTGTGATGACGGATACTGTTCCAGCCTTGGTTCCATTATTTTTTCTTGGATTTACTGAGGAATATTTATTGATACATAGATAAAAAAGATAATAGGTCTATATATTTCCCAAAAAGAAATGGTATAGGTGTACAGGAGGAAATGGATTCGAGTTAATGGGATACTTCGTACTCCTTAATAAATAGTCTGCTTAATAGCCAAGATTATTTATTAGATCTACACAGTAACCAGCCTTTGTGAACTTATTGATTTTGAAAAAAGTATTTCTGTGTTAACTTTTGTATTATACTACCACTAATTTAACTTTATTTGTTCTCTATGGTCCGTAGGTTTGATACGGTTCCTATTATGTCCTTATTACCTCCGCCAACGAAGTTGGAAGGAGGTTATGTTTTCGCCCCTGTCTGTTTGTTTGTAAATAGCTTCCTGGTCGCAATTTTAATCGTAGAGTAACGACGCTTGCAGGGATTTAACTGTTATGCAAAAAGCTAGAAATAATTACCTTTTGAAAGGGCAAGGTCAAAGGTCAAGGTCATGGTCAAGCTTAATGTCCAATCCGCGTAACCAGCCATAAGTTTGGACATCGTTGCCACAGAGAATTCAAACTTGGTTCATATTTGAGTGTACAAAAATCCACGCCAATTAATATGTTAAGGTCAAAGGTCAAGGTCGAGAAATAAGCTACCGCGGAGGAGGTCTGGTCTCTACTGTGTGGCCCACCCCCCATTTTAACTGTAAAAGGAATAAAAATCAAACCCAATTATACTTTACGGTGTTTCCAGGGATTGATTCTTACATACTCTAGACCAAAGTAATGACAAACATTATTAGGTCAGAACTAGGTTTATGTTTAGTAGATAAAACTGCTACGAACATTTTGAAAATGGTTCAAGTAAAAAAAAAAGTTAGCTCATGATTATAATTATTAAACATTCTTTTTTTCTTTATTTTACTTCTTACATTTTCTTTATTTCACTTCTAACACACTGGGAGGTAAATTGGAAAATGTTAATTATTTTAGCTTTGTCAATTTGACCTATACTGTAGTTGAATTAAAGAAAATAAATATAAGGAAACAATTGGAGCTATATCACGAATCTCCTTTAATGGCACGGTAGACGATATTTCTAATGCAAATATACTTTTCTAACGTTGTCAAGAGATTTTTTAAATGTGATATTAACATTTAACGTTTTAAACGGAAAGTTCATTGGTACAAGAAGAATCTATAGAGTATTATTATTCTATCTAATTTCTCCTCCTCTTGTTTTGTTAAAGTTTTTATAGTTTATTTAAGAAATATTTGTTTTAATGTTGTTACTGTTCTTAGAATATTTTACTTTTCCTTGTTTCCTTTCCTCACTGGGCTATTTTTCCCTGTTGGGGCCCTTGGGCTTATAGCATCCTGCTTTTCCAACTAGGGTTATAGCTTAGCAAGTAATAATAATAATAATAGTAATAATGATAATAATTATAATAATAATAATAATAATAATAATAATAATAAATTTTAATAGTAATAATAATGATAATAATACTGCACTATAACAAATATAGTTTAACGATTATATTTCGGTTTATGATACCATTTAGGAGTGTTTTGGACATATTTTTATGTCAAGAAACTAATGGATCATGTAATGAAATGTACTAAAAGACTATTGATTAATCAGTGAATACAAATTGAACTATAAAAGCACTCAAAGTGCAGACTTCAGCCACGGGAGCTTATTTCTCTAAATCAGCTTGCCTTTCCGAGAATCAATTAAGACCTTAGGCGTTTTTGAAGTCTGTGTGACAACCATGTGCGAACATGGCGTTAAGGTTAGGGTTAATTCGGTAGACCTTTTGTTCGACTTTGACCTTGACATTTGACCTAGGACTTTCAAAAGTGAAGCACTTCCAGGTCTCAACATAACAATTATTCTCTGAAAGTTTCACTACACTGTGAGCAAAATTGTGGGCAAGAAGTTAGTCACATATAAACAAACAGATAAACAGGAGCGAAAACATAACCTCCTCCCAACTTTGTTAGCAGAGGTAATTAATGTACTAGGGTGTGCACTGGAATTGCATAAACAAGTAACGATACTAGCATTACAAAAATAACAAACAAAATACTTTTAAAAGAGTCATACGAATATCATTATTATTGTTGTTGTTGTTATTATTATTATTATTATTATTATTATTATTATTATTATTAATAATATTATTATATTATTATTATTATTATTATTATTTTTTATTATTATTATTATTATCATTATCATTATTATTATTACTATTATTATTATTATTATTATTATTATTATTATTATTACTCGCTAAACTACAACCCTAGTTTGAAAAGCAGGATGCTATAACCCCACGGCCCCCAACTGGAAAAATAGCCCAGGGAGGAAAGGAAACGAAAAAATATTTTAAGAACAGAAACAACATTAAAATAAATATTTTCTATTTGTATTGAAGAATTCTGACCCCAATCGAAGGGGAAGTCATGGAAGTCTCATAAAACAACCTTTTTAAAATGTGATTAATTAAAAGATGAGCGACATGGAAGAGAAAGGGAGCAGTACCTGCTTAAATATCATCTAATTTTTTTTCTTCTTCTTCTTCTTCTTCTTCTTTTACTCCCTTGATTGAGTTCTGCCACGAAGGGAGGAAACTTTTCTCCCGTGAAATATCTGGATCAAATAAAAATTGAAAGAGGAAAGAATCTTGAAGAAAGGAAAAGTAAAAATAAAGGAAAGGGGAGAAAGATAGCAGAGAGAGAGAGAGAGAGAGAGAGAGAGAGAGAGAGAGAGAGAGAGAGAGAGAGAGAGAGAGAGAGAGAGAGAGAGTTCTGCCACGAAGGGAGGAAACTTTTCTCCCGTGAAATATCTGGATCAAATAAAAATTGGAAGAGGAAAGAATCTTGAAGAAAGGAAAAGTAAAAATAAAGGAAAGGGGAGAGAGAGAGAGAGAGAGAGAGAGAGAGAGAGAGAGAGAGAGAGAGTTTTGAATCGGCTTCTTAAACTTTGCCAATTAACGTGGAATTATAATGAACGGGATTTAGTCATTTGCATACTTTTAAACTGTAATCTTTCATGGCCGCTGTTCATCAATTTGACTTTAAAAGGAATGGAAATCGCTAAGTCTTTTAAAAGAAGGAGATGGCGATAGATTAATGTGACCAAGAGAATATTTTTATAGGGTTCTCTTGCTTGAGGGTACACTCGGGCACACACTTCAATCTTATTTCTCTTCCTCTTGATTTTTTAGAATTTTTATAGCTTATATATGAAAGATTTATTCTAATGCAATATTTTATTTGAATTGTTCATTTCTTCGCTTGTAGTTTATTAATTTCCTTCCTTCCTTTCCGCACTGAGCTATTTTTCCTATTGGAACCCTTGGGCTTATATTATCCTGCTGTCCCGACTAAGGTTGTAGATTATCAAGTAATTATATATATATATATATATATATATATATATATATATATATATATATATATATATATATGTGTGTGTGTGTGTGTGTGTGTATGTGTGTGTGTATTTGTATATATATTAGAATATATTTTGAGTTACGTAGATCTTAAAGGAGAGATATTAATGATAACAAATAGAAAGACCCAGTGCACTTCCGGTAAAGTATTCGCATGAATAACTTAAACGTAAGATTAGGTTAAGATAGAAAAAACATTATCGTCCCAGAAGGGAAATTTATGGCCCTATGGGCCCGGTCTCCTTGTGACTTGTGATATTATATTCTTATTTTCCATCAAGGGTTCCAGTTTGGCTTTCAAGAATAATAATCCTAATAATGATGTACAATGAGGCTAATAATAGTAATGATAATTATAATAATAATAATAATAATATATGATAATCATCATCATCATCATCATCATCATAATAATTGAAAAAAACGACTTTTATTATGTGATCTGCTTTTTTCTGATTACTCTCTCTCTCTCTCTCTCTCTCTCTCTCTCTCTCTCTCTCTCTCTCTCTCTCTCTCTCTCTCTCCATACTCAGATATATGTATATATTTATATAGTCTATATATATATATATTTATATATATGTATATGTATGTGTGTGTGTATATATGTAGATAAGATAGATAATGAAAATTATGTGTTTACTGCAGATAATTGTAAATGATATTTATATTATTATTGAAGATAGAGGCGTTATGTTTATTTTGCAGCAAGAAATAAACTACTTAAAATGGGTAGGTTACAAAAAATCTACGAAGTATAACATGATGTCCCGAAAGTGGGAGGCTACTCTTTGTTGTCTCCGCATTGGTCACACACGGTTGACACGTGAATATCTGCATACTGGCCAATACCAGCCATATTGCGACGACTGTTTGGCACCCTTAACAGTGAGACATTTGTTGACCGAATGCCCCACTTATAGTAGTGAAAGAAATAGATGGCTGTTTGAGGCTCGAGGTGAGGATGGCAGATTCATCCCTGCCAAGATTCTTGGCCATGATATGTTTTACAATGCTAGCGGTATTTTTTAACTCTACTTCAGAAGCTGGTCTTTTGAAAGCTATTTAACTTGACATCTTTGCTTTAATGGTTTTAATTGAATATTCTTTTATTCTTTATTTATAATAGATGATATCGGCGTCAATGACCTTAGATGTCAGGATGCCAGAAAACCTCAAATCAATCAATTATACCCATTGCATAGGTCATCGATTAAAAGAATTAGATTCAGAAGGATGAATCTAAGAAGAGCAACACATGAGATACGCAAATGGTGAGGCAAGATAATTCTAAAAAAAGGACTATATTAGCCCATTCATGTAACGCAAAGGAAAGGAAATATGAAACTCGTATTGGATTTGCGAAAAGTCAGAAGGCAATTTTAAAACTTAAAGTGTATGATGAGGAATATAAGAGCCACATAACTTGGGTCATATGTAAAATGAGTGAAACTCTGTATACGAAAATTATAGTTTTTAAAAGAAATGATTAAATCTGATCGGAAATCAATTAAATAAGAAAAGAAAATAAGGTCACTACCTGTTTGAATAGTTGATTAGGGTAAAAAAAATTTTTAGACAGAAAACCCATACCATGTAATATTTTATGGAAAAATCATGAATACGTCAAAGGAAGTTATTTAAACAGTAAAGAGGTATTTAAACGCTTTATCATTAAATTAGAAAAAACAGTTTATTGTGCAATAAGCATGGGATTAAACTCTTTTGAATTGAAGATGGTTAGCACCAGGGGCTGAAAGATATCTGGAAGTTTTTATACTTTACATAGTATATATTTACTTTAAGGCTGTTACTGTCTCCAAAATATTCTATTTTTCCTTCTTTCCATTCCTCACTGGGCTATTTTTCCTGTTGCAGCCCATGGGCTAGTTGCATCCTGCTTTTTCCAACTAGGGTTGTAGCTTAGCCTCACTGGGCTATTTTTCCTGTTGCAGCCCATGGGCTAATTGCATCCTACTTTTTCCAACTAGGGTTGTAGCTTAGCAAGTAATAATAATAATAATAATAATAATAATAATAATAATAATTAATAATAATAATAATAATAATTAATAATAATATTATTATTATTATTATTATTATTATTATTATTATTATTATTATTATTATTATAAGTGTACCAGAATATATACAGGCGATCGACAGTTCAGACTTATACTGTTGGCATGATTGGGAGGAAAAGCGAAATTGATTCTATAAATGATTGCAGCTGTTGAAGTATTGTTGCCAGGTGAAGGACGTAAGGGATAGGGAAGAATGGAATGATTGAACAAGAATTTAGGGGAAAGTTGTATTATTATTATTATTATTATTATTATTATTATTATTATTATTATTATTATTATTATTATTATTATTATTATTTTTATTATTTTCATTTTCATTTTCATCATTTTCATTATTATTATTATTATTATTATTATTATTATTATTATTTTCATCATTTTCATTATTATTATTATTATTATTATTATTATTATTATTATTATTTTCATCATTTTCATTATTATTATTATTATTATTATTATTATTATTATTATTATTATTATTATTATTATTATTATTTGCCAAGCTGCAACTCTAGTTGGAAAAGTAGAATGCTATAAGCCCAATGGCCCTAACAGGGAAAATCGCTCAGTGAGGAAATGAAATAGGGAAATAAACTAAAAGAGAGTTTAAGGACAATAACGTCATCAAAATAAATCTTTCATATATAAACTATAAAAACTTCAAAATAACAAGAGGAAGAGAAACAAGATAGGATAGTGTGCCTGAGTGTACCGTCAAGCAATAGAAATCTAACCAGAAGACATTGGAAGACCATGGTACAGAGGCTATGGCACTACCCAAGACTAGAGAACAAAGGTTTGATTTTGGAGGTTCCTTTTCCTAGAAGACCTGCTTGCCATAGCTAAAGAGTCTCTTCTACTCTTACAAAGAGGAAAGTAGCCACTGAACAATTGCAGTTAACCCCTTGAACAAAGAAGAAATAGATAAGGAGAAATGAGGCCAGGGTTGAGAGAGGAGTTATAAATGCTAAAGGTCCATTGCAATTCGAGAAATATCAATACTTTTCAACTTAGAGTTTTTATATAGTGTCACTATCAATGTCCTTTGTATACATTCGAATGCTATCAGTTATTTTTTTTTTTTTATAAAGGAAAGTCGCTAATTTACGTTAACTTGTAACATATATTATCAATCTATCTATCTATCTATCTATCTATATATGTATATATATATATGTATATGTATATGTATATATGTATATGTATGTATGTATATATATATATATATATATATATATATATATATAAATATATGTATATATATATATATATATATATATATATGTTTGTATATATATATAAATCTAGATATATATATATATATATATATATATATATATATATATATGTGTGTGTGTGTGTGTGTGTGTGTGTGTGTGTGTTCAAGTTGAAACAAAACGAATACTTTATTTTCCAAAAGGCCGATATAAATCGATGGCAGTGGAACAACACAGACAAAGAAATAATAGAATGGTAGAGAACTAACAGCCTCTCCCCTTGAATTACCTTCAACAATTCAAGAACGCGTCCTAGGGGAGTTGACCCAACCGTTTCTCCTCTTCATAAAAGGGGAAAATATGGATCTATGGGGAAAGTGAATATCAGTAGGGCAGGAAAATGGAGAGAGAGAGAGATTTAAACTTTGTTATGGTCTTCCCTCGCTTTTGACCAAGATACAAACACTTATATTTAGAGTTATATCGTCTTCAAAATGTATAGACTGTATAATTGAAATCTATATTTATTGTAATATTTATATTGATACCGAGGGCAAAGAACGGGATTATTATTATTATCATTATTATTATTATTACTTGCTAAACTACAACCCAAGTTGAAAAAGCAAGATGCTATAAGCACATGGGCTCCAACAGGGAAAATAGCCCAGCAAGGAAAGGAAACAAGGAAAAATAAAATATTTCAAGAAGAGTAACAACATTAAAATAAATATCTCCTATATAAACTATAAAACATTAATAAAACAAGAGAAAGAGAAATAAGATAGAGTGTACCCTCAAGCAAGAGAACTCTAACCCAAGACAGTGGAAGACCATGGTACACAGGCTATGGCATTACCTAAGATTTGTAATGAGTTTCCTATAAGCGAAAATATGACGCCAACCCTTATGGCGATGTATTTCAATTTATTAAAACAATTTAGTCGTCCGGCGTAACAATTGTGAATAAATCTTCTATTGGAAACATGACTTGAATTCATTTAAACTTGAACAATTGAAGTAAAATAGTGGATCCAGAACTGAATCTGGATTCATCTGAAAACCTGATCTAAAGTTAATTAAGGGTAGAATCCAATAACTCCTGATAACTGAAATCAATCAGTAATGTTTGGAGATAGCTTGTGATGAGACACAGACAGACAAAGAATATGATACAACTTCTCTTACTTGTTGTGGCGTGATTGGTACCGTCTCTGTCTGGTGTTTGCCAGTCGGGGGTTCGAGTCCCACTCAGACTCGTTAGTGCCATTAGTGTCTGCAACCTTAACATCCTTGTGAGCTAAGGTTGGGGCTTTGAAGGAGTCTATAGGTCTATCTGCTGAGTCATCAGCAGCCACTGCCTGGCCCTCCCTGGTTCTAGCTTGGGTGGAGAGGAGTCTTGGCCGCCGATCATATAATATATGGTCAGTCTCTAAGGCATTGTCCTGATTGCTAGGGCAATGTCACTGTCCCTTGCCTCTGCCATTCATGAGCGACCTTTAAAACCTTTAATATGTTCTGTAAAATTCTCACAAAGATATTAATGTTACTCTTAAACCTGATTTTGATGGGAAAATTTACTGCGTAATAAAAATAGTATTAATGATGACAATAATAGAAAAATCTGATAATAATAAAATAATTGAAGGCTACTGAGGCAGCCATTAACGAAACGTACCTTAAAGAGGGTCTACTACCTAAATGATAATAATGATAATATGGAAAAGTTATGATTTAACGTTTCTGTTGCAATAACTTTTTTTTTCACATTTTTTCCTTATCATGAATTGGAAAATATTATGGGTTTAACATTTTTTCGCTTTTAATAAGGACATTTCAAGTACGCATTACCTCCACTCACCTTTTCGCATGAAATAAAATTCAATTGACGTCGTTAATACATTTTTAAAGACTTTTTCGTTCACACAACTTGACAGAAGCCACTTGTATCAGTCATTAGTTCATAGATGAAAGATGGAGATAAATATCCTTTAAATTCCCTAATTAGATTAAAAAAAGGAGTGTACGCTTTTATATTTTATTCCCCTTTGGATTTTGCGAATATTGTCTGTGACTTACCTCTGATATTCTCTTTGGCCACCTGTTCCTAATATTGTCTGCCCCTTAGCCCTGATATTCTCTGTGGCCTGGCCCTAATATTTGCTTTAACCTGTTCCTAATATTGCCTGTGCCTTAGCCCTAATATTATCTCTGACCTGGCCCTAATATTGTCTATGACCTGTTCCTAATATTGTCTGTGACCCTCCCCTAATATTCTCTCTGACCTGTCCCTAATATATTCTGTGACCTGTTCCAAATCTTGTCTGTGACCTTGGC